>NC_132900.1:3159380-3244380 GCF_030463535.1 Salminus brasiliensis | reverse complement strand
AACCCCATCTCTCTTGCTCTCGCCAGCTTTCTTCCCTTCACTCTTTCTCTCTCTCTCTCCCTCTATCTCTCCACCTCCCCACGCCCCCCCCCCCCTCCTATCCCCCTTTACACCCCCCCACCCCGCCCCCGTGGCTCTGCTGCAGTCCACATCTCCAAAGATGTTTTTTTTTTTTAACCACGATGCAAAAAGAGAGAGAGAGAGAGAGAGAGAGAGAGAGGAACCCAAACAACCCAAAACACTCCCACCTGTTCCATAGCTCACGTGTTCCCACCGCGAGCTGAGCGCAGCCTCTGTATTTCTGTGTCCTGCGGTTCTGCACATGTACATGTATCTCTGTATTTCTCTGCTGACTGCTGATCGATCCGGGGACCCCTGAAGGCTGTGCATGCCGAGCCTGCCTCTGCCGTGCTTGCAGTGTCCACGACACGCCACGACACGCCAAGTTGGAAACGATGCATAATTAATTTATTTACTCATATATTTATTTATTTATTTCCTGATTTTATTTCTTCTCGGTCAAAAATGTAGTGCAACAGTGCGCGAGACAGTCAGGGGACAGGTGGCACCGCAGTGCACCCAGTGGCTCTCTCTCTCTCTCTCTCTCTCTCTCTCTTTCTCGCGCACACTCTCTCATCTCTTTCTTACCTCCCTCTGCTTCGCTCTCTTCTCTCAGATGAAATGTTCAATGGTAAAAGCTTATCAGAGAGAGAGAGAGAGCGTGCGAGAGAGAGAGAGAGAGAGGGGGCGAGAGAGAGAGAGAGACAGAGAGAGAGAGAGGGCGAGAGAGCTCTGCTGCAGTGTGTGGTCAGGCGTGTGGATGGACGCACGGTGTTGTCCTTTTTGGCACAAAGAGGAAAAAACTGAATCTCTCTCTTGATGTAGGACAAGCTTTGTTGCCTCGCTCCTCTGTGCTGAGAGAGAGACAAGAGAGGGGGGGTGAGGGGGGGGGGGTAGAAATAGAGAAAGGAAGAAAAAGAGAAAAAAGAGGGAGAGAGGAAGTGGGGGAGAGAGAGTGTGTGTGAATGAGAAGAGAGAGAGAGAGAACTGATCAGAAAGAGGAAGAGAGACAGAGCGAGGGAGAAAAAATGGAGAGAGAGAGAGATAAAAAAGAGAGTTGGGAAAGAGAGACAGGATCAAAAGAGAGAGAGAGATGGGGAGAAAGAGAGAGATATATATGGGGAGAAAGGGAGAGAGTGAGAGAGAGAGAGATGGGGAGAAAGAGAGAGATATATATGGGGAGAAAGGGAGAGAGAGTGAGAGAGAGAGATGGGGAGAAAGAGATATATATATATGGGGAGAAAGGGAGAGAGAGTGAGAGAGAGATGGGGAGAAAGGGAGAGAGAGAGAGTGAGAGAGAGAGATGGGGAGAAAGGGAGAGAGAGAGTGAGAGAGAGAGATGGGGAGAAAGGGTGAGAGAGAAAGTGAGATATGGGGAGAAAGGGAGAGAGAGTGAGAGAGAGAGATGGGGAGAAAGGGTGAGAGAGAGAGTGAGATATGGGGAGAAAGGGAGAGAGAGAGAGAGAGATGGGGAGAAAGGGTTAGAGAGAGTGTGAGATATGGGGAGAAAGGGAGAGAGAGAGAGAGTGAGAGAGAGATGGGGAGAAAGGGTGAGAGAGTGAGAGAGATATGGGGAGAAAGGGAGAGAGAGAGAGTGAGAGAGATGGGGAGAAAGGGAGAGAGAAAGAGAGTGAGAGATGGCGAGAAAGGGAGAGAAAGAGTGAGAGAGAGATGGGGAGAAAGGGAGAGAGAGAGAGAGAGAGAGAGAGTGAGAGAGAGATGGGGAGAAAGGGTGAGAGAGAGAGAGAGAGAGAGAGAGAGAGATGGGGAGAAAGGGAGAGAGAGAGAGAGATGGGGAGAAAGGGTGAGAGAGAGAGAGAGATGGGGAGAAAGGGAGAGAGTGAGAGAGAGATGGGGAGAAAGGGTGAGAGAGTGAGAGAGAGATGGGGAGAAAGGGAGAGAGAGAGCGTGAGAGATGGAGAGAAAGGGAGAGAGAGAGTGAGAGAGAGATGGGGAGAAAGGGAGAGAGAGAGAGTGACAGAGATGGCGAGAAAGGGAGAGAGAGAGCGAGAGATGGGGAGAAAGGGAGAGAGAGAGAGAGTGAGAGAGAGATGGGGAGAAAGGGAGAGAGAGAGAGTGAGAGAGATGGGGAGAAAGGGTGAGAGAGAGAGTGAGATATGGGGAGAAAGGGAGAGAGAGAGATATGGGGAGAAAGGGAGAGAGAGAGAGTGAGAGATGGGGAGAAAGGGAGAGAAAGAGTGAGAGAGAGATGGGGAGAAAGGGAGAGAGAGAGAGATATGGGGAGAAAGGGAGAGAGAGAGTGAGAGAGAGATGGGGATAAAGGAGAGAGAGAGAGATATGGGGAGAAAGGGAGAGAGAGAGTGAGAGAGAGATGGGGATAAAGGAGAGAGAGAGAGATATGGGGAGAAAGGGAGAGAGAGAGAGTGAGAGATAGGGAGAAAGGGAGAGAGAGAGAGAGATGGGGAGAAAGGGAGAGAGAGAGAGATATGGGGAGAAAGGGAGAGAGAGAGAGAGAGAGAGAGAGATGGGGAGAAAGGGTGAGGAGGAAAAAAGGGTGAGAGAGAGAGATGGGGAGAAAGGGAGAGAGAGAGATATGGGGAGAAAGGGAGAGAGAGAGATATGGGGAGAAAGGGAGAGAGAGAGAGAGAGATGGGGAGAAAGAGAGAGAGAGAGAGAGAGAGATGGGGAGAAAGGGTGAGGAGGAAAAAAGGGTGAGAGAGAGAGATGGGGAGAAAGGGAGAGAGATGAACAGAACGGGTAAAGAGACAGAAAATGGAGAGAGAAAGAGGAGTGGGGAAGAGAGAGAGAAAGGGACAGAATTAAAGAGAGCGGTAATAAGGGAGTGAAGGGCGTGAGAGAGAGACATGGGGCAAAGGAGAGAAACAGAGAGAGAGAGAGAGAGAGAGAGAGAGAGAAAGGGGCAGAACGAGGGAGAGAGTGAGGCAGAGGCAGCAAGAGAGAGAGAGACGTGGAAAAAGCCACGGAAAAGGAAAGAGAGAGAGAAAATGACAGAGAAAGGATAGAGATAGAGAGAGAGAGAGAGGCGCCTCCCACTTCCACCACCACCTCCAGTCCCACCCAAAACCCTCAGCACATTGCCAGTCACTTGCTTTATAACAGACAGCTGTTGCTGGAGAATGTGTGTGTAAAAAAACTGTTGTTTTTCCTTCTCCCCCCGTAAGATGCGCCCTCGAACCCTCCACAGGTGTCCCGTAAGGGCGTCAGGCTAGGTCAGTACCTCAGCCTACATAAGTGTGCTTTCGTCTCCAACTCACCCACTCCATCTCGAGCTCATGTCGACCTTTTTTTGCGGGGAGGGAGGGGGTCTCCAGCTCTTGTCCGATGGCAGCCGCCTTTGTCTGGCCAGTCTCTGTAGTTTGCAGTCGACTGTTTTTGCTTTGTCGTGTTTTTTTTCTCCTTTGTCCTTGTTTTGTCTATTCTGTCTAGTCGCTTCCCACCCCTCCCCCCCTCTCCCCCTCTCCCCCCGTCCCCTTTCCTATAGGACCTCGATTTTCTCCCTTCCATCTTTTCCGTCTGCTTCTCCTTTTCCATTCCCCCACCCGTATTCTCGTATGTTCTGTCCCTTCAGTCCGTGCTGTAATGTGGACTACTCGCCGAGAGGGTAGAGTGGGGGCTCGTGTCTTGCCGTGTTGCTGATGTGTCATGTTTCTCCTGTCAGTCGTGGTGACTTTAGTAGTAGAGGTGATTCATCTCACCATTCCATGACCATGCCAACCTCATCCGTCCACATGCTGTATCCAAATGTTTGTTTGTTGATGCAATGGGGCGATATGGAACATCTCTGTGGTTCAAGACATCATGCTCAGTCTATGCTGCGCCAGAGGCATACTGCAACATATGTCTGTGAAACTCACAGAGAAGGAGTTGATAAGATTTTCCTTGTGTCTTGCCTACAAACAGGCTGTGCCACCACACACATGCAGGTTCTCGCAGATGCCCACAAAGCTAGACAGGTTAGACGACCCCACATAGCGAATCTCCTCAGCTTCTTCAGGCACTTCCTTTCCCAGGCGCCACTGCTTCCACTCGAGTTGCGCTTTCCATATGTGATTTAGTATTGGCTCTCCTGATGGGCTCAATTGAGGTGATTGACGACGCTTCCTACCTGTCTAAGATGTCTTGGTCTGGATAGATGGAGTCCATGATGAACGGCTGATCCATGGTTCAGATCTCGTACGGCTGTGGGACGTACGTCTCCGCATGCCGAATCACTCCCATGGTACCTCTCATGTAACTCCCACGCCATAATCCCACCACCCTGCTTGAGAATTGACCTATCCAAGTTCCACTCGTAAATGCATTCCTTCGTAGTGGGGCTGGCGCAAAGTTGAGCAAGCTTTGCACAGCGACCCCGGGAAGGTACATAGGAAGAACCTCGGACAACTCAAAGACCTGGTCGTAGAGTCTAAAATGGTCCCGACTTGCCAGTAACCAAAACTAGGCAGGTAGGAATTGAGCAAATGTTGGCATACGTACTACCCATCATGCTCAGCGAAGCTTGTCTAGCCTCGTAACAGCTGCTGCGAAGTAACACGTTTGTGGGCGAGGCATGGATAAGTCAATTGTACCTACTTGTCATCTCCACCAGGAAACACCAGCCGTTTCGGCAGGTGATCTCCTGAGCTTCCAGCATCTTTAGCAAATGAGGCACATGAGGCAAATGGGGCCAATGCCATTCAAATCCCAGAGAAACCTGGCAGTGCACTCACTGATAGTTCCAGAAAGTGGAAGAATTTCTCAGGACGTTGGCCCATGAAATTCAAACCTTCCTCAAACATACAGTACTGCTCTTCACATGAACCTTAAGAAGCAATGAAATGCCTTGGGGGTGTAGTCTGACGTAAAATGTGGGGCATGGGTGGGGGTGCATCTCTTTATTCTCTCCCTCCAGAGCCGCAGCTGAAAGGTATCGTGACCCGGCTGTTCAGCCAGCAGGGCTTCTACCTGCAGATGCATCCCGATGGGACCATCGATGGCAGCAAGGACGAGAACAGCGACTATAGTGAGTATGCATCTCAAAGGCACGTCCGAGGCAATCCCTTATTTCCCCACTTTCATTGGTTTCCTGCCTTGGTCCTGCTGTAGGTACACCTGCCCTGCTTAATCTGATGGTTTCCTTGATCGTACAGACTTGAGCCAATTGAGCAAGTAATTAACAGGCCATTCCCGAGTTGGATCAGGCATGTTACTGCAGGAACGTTGGTAAAATGTCCATTGCCAGGGTATCCCAGGACCAGATTTGGGACCCACTGTTTAATGGTGTCAGAATACATAGAAATATAAGTCTCATTAGTGCATTAGAGAAGGGTTTCCCAACCCTGGTCCTGGAGGCAGTCTGCCCTGCACAGTGTAGTGGATTCCCTGCTTTATTGCACTCCCTGCAACTCTTGACAGGACTTGTTAATGAGCTTATTAGTTGAATCAGGTGTGTTGGGAGCAGGGAAAGCACTCAAATGTGCAGGGCAGGGAGCCTCCAAGACCATTCCGGTCCTGGAGGGACAGATTCCTGCACAGTTTTGGGTGTTTTACCAGCTCATCTGATTCAACTCAGCTGGTAATTGCCAGTGTTAGTAGGTCTTGTAGAGCAGGGAAGTCGTCAAACTCTGCTGGACTCCAGCCCCCTTTGCCCACCCCTGCTCTAAGTCAAAGGGTTACAACAGTTGAACCGTTTTAAGGACCATAATCAAGAGGGTTTCCATCACGGACGATGTAAAAAGTAATCGGTCCTTTACCTTTATGAAAGAATCCTTGAAGAACTCCCTGGTTCAAGAAGTTTAGCCAAGCAACAACTGCATACAGCATTCAGGTAAGACACCTGACTGGAGAGCAATGGGACAAAAGCAGACCCCTCTCAGCATGATTGTGAGCCAAGGATCTTTCCATGAGTCATCTATCTCTCCTCTGAGGAATCTCAGGTCTAGCCTAAGCATTTGCCTCAAGCTCTGAGTGCAGGGTTGTAGAAGGCAGGAGACTGGCCATTCTCTCGAGCAAGTATGGCCTTGTACGTATAGTATCCCATCAATAGTAGGAACAAGAGGGTCTTTGGGACTTGTTTTCAAAGAGGACATACTGTCTATTCATTAGCAGTGGTCCTTCTAATGAGGAACACTCTATTTGTAACACTTTCAAAGTAAGAGTATATAGACTCCCTCAGGATCGTATGGAAGGCACAACCTTCACACCAAGAACACTGGCACAGCTGAGGATTCATTGCCGTCCCTAGAGTGCTGCATCATGGCAGACAAACAGCTCCCTCCTTGGGACCAGGTTCATGACAAATGAACTGTTATCTCGCAGAGTCACACAGGTGACTCCTGGCACCCAAACACTTGCTGTGCTCTAAGCACTGGATGTATTTCCATTGTTCAATTCCCAGAACAGAGCACCTGGGAATAGGCAAGGTCTAGCACTAGGAGAAAATCAGGTAAAAGGAAAGGTATCCCAGAATAGGTCTAGGTCCTTTTCCGTTTTATTAGGTCAGTCTTGCAGGCAGAGCTGAGAATTTCGGACTTGTAGACTTGAACCGTGGTGCTGAGCCAAGCGAAGATCCAAGAAGACCTTGCTGCCAAGCAATGGTGGTGGAATACCTTCAGGCTATTCCACAGATCACCTGGACCATAATGCTAACAATTCACCTCCCGGCCAGATCCACGGCCGGGAGAGCAGTGTAAACCTTGGTAAATAATTCAGCAAACAAAAATGAAAGATTTGTACTATGAATCATTCTCACTACCAGGAGCTGTGGCTCAGCTGTGGAGCGGGACAGGCTTCTGCGAGCGAGAGCCAGTGAGAGCGTGAGGGAAATACAGAGAGAGTTTGGCATTTAGGCCAAGTAACAATGTTGATTCCTTGGATAGATTATCAGTATAATAGATTACTTTCACCTTGAAACGACTGACCCATTGAACCCAACTGACTGCGTTGATTAGACAAGTAATGCATTTCCAAATGGCCTTTCTATCACAGCAGTCAGCAGATCAGTAAGAGCAATGCTTTCCGCATACTATATGTGGCCAGCTTGATGCATCTGCATTTGCATTGCTGATACGACGGACGAAAATAAGATCCCGAAAACAAATCGTTAGCCAGATTAGCCCGGAAGACCAAGCTGCTTGGTGCAAGGCCAGGTTTTCTGGGGACATTTGGGGGCTTTCTCTCTTCATTTAACCTTATTACTAACTGAAAAATGTATTCCGGATTCAAGCAGGCACACTGATTGGGCTATTTGCATTGCTTATTAGCATGAGGTGAGACCTCGTACTGTCTGTTCCTGAAAGCAAATGTTGTGTGCGGAACAGAGTGAAAGCAAAAGAAATAGCCAATTAGCATTGCTATTTTTCCATTTTCAAAATGACATCAAGTCCACTTCCTTCATTATCGAGATTTTGTGCTGACTTCAAAGCTGAGTGAATCCGCAGATTCACTGTTGGGCCCATAAATTCTCCAGCAGAGGCCAAGTATGGCTTATTAGCATGGCCTGGGCTATATCCTCACCATTAACTTTATTAAAAACTCCCACTATGTGCTTCCAATCACTCGCCACTTTACGAAGGCAGCTTACTTCATGGGTTTTCTGCATAGGTGGACGAGTACGGGCTGTAGACCATCTCTTACAGCATACAGAGACCCTCAACCCCATTTTGGTGGGTTCTTGTTGATCAGTTGACCAGACATTATCTGTGATACTGGACTTTGCACACTAGCGGCACGCACTCTGAGCTCTAATAATGGTCTACAGCAGGGTCGTCCGATCATCATCATCAGTTCGTCAACAGATGGGCTACGGTGTCTACCTGTACACCAGCAAGGCAGAGCCACGGTAGCAGGGTTCCTAACGAAGCCTTCAGTGAGTGTGTCTCCTAAATGAGAATGTGCCTAATTGCAAGGGCAGTTCTCGTCCTTGTCGATGTACGGGGCAGTCGATGAGTCACGTTTTGGTGAACATGAACATGATGAAGCAAAAGACGTGGACTGCTTATCTGCTGCTGCGGTCAATAAGATAAGGATCTGATGATGCTGTCGAGCCCATTGTAGTCTTCTCGTTTTCACCGAGGTGATAACTGCCATCAAAGTCTGCATCCAGTTCAGGAACTTCAGCGATCATCTCGGCAGCAAAATAAAAATAATTACAGCTGCTACTAAATACTTCACGATCTGCCTCTGAGTGCCCGCGATTCAGTGGCCACCACAACTGCCCGGCTAATGGAGCTGTGGAGGCTTGTGGTCATTAATCACGACTAATAGAAGTTTCTCGTGGTGCAGACCAATGCTCAGCCAAGTCTCCTTTTCGGATGGGGTGATTGCAAGTCTGGACAGCAGGGATTAGATCCAGCTGTGAGGGTTTGAGGGCAGGCTGTCTTTTCGAAGAGGCTTAGCTGCTCCTACCGGGTCTTGCTTACTTTGCTGCCATCTTACCAACGGATTTGTGTCTGTATAGATTACAGTTCGTGCCCTTTTGTCCGAATTAGGAACCCCTGGTTTTATCAGCAGAGGCCACATTAACATCAGGATGAGCCCCATGGCTCTGCATGCATAGGGAGAGATGGTCGCTTGCCTTTGTTAATGGGATATAACAGCAATCAGTTTGGATAGATTCCCAGTTTGCTGCCATGATTGTATGTTGCCATGATAAAACATCGACTTGAAAAGTCACTGACACAAATCCGGCAGCCGCAGCGAATTTGACGGCAGCAGATTGGATTTCTCGAGAAGTAAACAGCCCTAAACATGCCGGTGACGCCATGCTTCCCAAAATAGCGTCCGGAGTGCTCACAGAAAGTTCAAGAAGCCCACCTACATGGACTTGCCTGCTGATGCCCTTGTCAGGACAGATGCACTGAACATCACTCCATCATACGCAGCATTGCTCTCCCTTTAAAGCTGCCTGAACTCACCTTGGACTGAGAGAGAGGGGAACTCTCAGCGGGCGGGGAAAGGACTCATCGGAGTCCGGCTGTGTCACATATGATCTTGTGAAGCCAGCGGTAGCAACATGTCCCACTTGACAGATCCATTTTTCTCTTTAAAAGCCTTTATAAAATCTGTAGGTTGATTAGCATGGAAATAACCTGAGCAAGAAATAACCTGGGACACTGCTTCAGATGATTCTTTGAGCGATTCCATAGAAGAATCCATGTCTGTAGGTGTGAAGAACCTTCACATATTAGTAAAGACCCTTAATAGAAAAAGAAGGTGGGTTAATGGTCTAGCGGTTTAATGAGACACTACATAGGAGTCGCCTAGCCATGCTGCTTTGCCATCAGCAGCCGGAGTCGGAGAGAGCATAATTGACCGGTCGCAAGCATCTGTTAGCTGGGGGCCTGGTGTTTTTTCCCCCCCTCTGAGCACGTCAGCTGCCTGGTGGTGGTATCTGGCATTGCATGTAGGAAGGAGACGTGTTCAGGCCTTACCCTCCTATAGTGTCGGGGGCATTGCTAGTGCCTTGGGGAGCTACAAACAGGTGGATTAATTGGCAGAACCAAACTGGGATCTCAATGGCAAACATGTTGGTTCTTGATGGAACCAAAAATGGTTCTTCTATAGCATTGCTTAAAGAACCATTCGAAGCATCTTTATTTTTAAAAGTGTACAGAGATGGTACTGGCAGATCTTTTACTGGTGCAATTTCAAGAGGATTGTGTGTGTGTGGGGGGGGGGGGTAATGTATCTCCTGTAGACTGTTTGATTTATGTGAGATCATTATGCGTGGTTGGTTGGTGTGGCACCATTACCTGCCACTGAGCTACTACACCATGTGTGGTAAGTGTGACCTTGGATAAGAGCGTCAGCTGAAGGCCATAAATGTAATTTTGGGACGTGTGGATTGGCATTGAGGTATTTGGCTAAAACCACCGGTGATTTTTTTACATGGATGGTCCATTATAGATGTGTGACATTAAGCTAACATTCAACTGAATATGTATTAAATGCAGCTGAACTCTAAGCTGAATGGAAATGACTGTCTGTTGAAGTAACTCTACACCTAACCCTGTACTGTATAAGGGCAGGGTTAGGGTTAAATGCAAGGTTACATTCAATCAAATCAAAAATCAAATCAAATCAAATTTTATTTGTCACATACATAGTAATACACAGTATAACTTGCAGTGAAATGCTCTTTTTGACAGTCTGCTCACATCAAAGCTATTCAATAAAGATCTAAATTTAAACTAAACCTTAACTTAATGAAATAAAGTGCAAAAGTGCAAAAAAAATAAAATAAAATAAGTTACATTTAAGTTAAAAAATAAAATCTAAAAATATGAAAATATAGAGATATAGAAATATAAGAAGCAAAAAATATACAGATGGAATAGTGCGTGTCTGTATATATATATATATATATATATATATATATATATATATATATATATATATTTATATACAGACAACCATTCATACAATACATTCATGAGTTCAGTTGTGTTTAATACATATTCAGTTGAATATTAGAGTTGAATATTAGTTGCATGTCAGACGAGCATCTACTACACATCTACAATAGACCCTCCAAGTACAGTGATACCAACACACCTATAGCTATATGCAGATCAGACTCGCTATTTCATTGACGGATGATGGAAAAACATCACTAGACTGATCATAATATTTGTTGAATTTTCTTGATTAAGCTGACACTCTTATCCAGAGCGACTTTCCAGAGCGTCACTCGTATTACAGATGTGGGCCAATGTAGTGTTAGGAGTTAGGAGGCCCAATGACTCTTATTGGTGTAGCACAGCATAGTCACCCAGACTGGGAATCGAACCCCAGTCACGCACGTGGTCGTGTAGTTCCCTGGCAGGTAGTGGCGTTAGCTGTTATGCCCCACACCAACCACTTTTACGTTTAAGGCATTTAGCAGACGCTCTTCTCCAGAGCGACTTACAAAACAGAAGTGCTTCACTCAGAGATCCTCTAATCTTAGACTCTACTAAACACAAGTCAATATGGAGACCATAGTACTCTTCTCTTCGCCTGAGTACTCTCAAAAGAGGTCGGTCTTCAGTCTGGGTTTGAAGACAGCGAGCGTTGGACTCTGCTGTTCGGACACCCAGGGGAAGCTCGTTCCACCACTTCGGTGCAGGACAGAAAAAAGTCTGGACGCTCGTCTTCCGTAGATCTTAAAGGATGGCGGGTCGAGCCGAGCCGTACTTGAAGCTGGAAGGGCTCTTGGTGCAGATCAGCTTTGGACCATCGCCATCAAGTACTGGTGGAGGGGCTGGCTGGTCCAGTCTTGGCTTTGTAGGCCAGAGTCGGGGTTCTGAATGAATCTGATGCGGGCAGCAGCTACAGGAAGCCAGTGACATGGCTGATTAAATGTTTCCTGTTCACACAGATAGCATTCAGGTTCACTGGAATATGGATAATACTCACCTAGCTGCTGCCTGATAGCTTCATTTCACAAAAATCTGTTTACTTTCAGTCGTTCAGTTCTAGATTTATTGCCCATAGTGATCAATAAGGTACGAGACAGCTGCAGCAGATGCAGATTAGTCCGAAAATGCTGGAATATTCCTTTGAGGCCAATTTACACCCCCGTCCAGCTCCCATTGATTTCGATCGCATGAGATTGAATCAGCTTGGTGGACAAGCCCAGGTTGGCACTCCTCCATGGTGTCGTATCTGATCCAGCAATAGCTTACCACAGCTCACGCTGCCTTTGCTGCCCAGCCTATATTTTGGATGAATACATCTCTCAGCTCACAACTTATGAATTCATCTCAAGAGGGAACAGGATGCAGTGTGAGATTCCTGACCGTGGTACTGGGAGTGTTGCGTACCATTGTGTCCTGTTTTACTGTGTGGGACTGGGATTGCAGCAGTGCGAAAGGCTGTGGAAATATGTAATGCTACACCTGCTCTGTGTGTTTCTAGCCCTTTTTAACCTCATCCCGGTCGGACTAAGGGTGGTGGCTATCCAGGGAGTAAAAGCTGGATTCTACATCGGCATGAACGGAGAAGGCTTCCTCTACAGCTCGGTAAGCAGCGCTTCCCTCTTTATCTACATTACACACACACATACACTCATACAAACACTGTCTTCATAATCTATATTCACTATGTGTCCAAATGTTTGTGGACACCCCTTGTAATGAATGTGTTTAGCTACTTTAAGCTGCACCCATTGCTGGCATAGATGTGCAAATGCACACACACATACATACAGCTGGTCTAGGCCCTGTAGAGAAGTACTTCCAAGGCCAGCCATGGGCTAGTAGAGCTGTGGAGCAGTGGAGGAACTGTGTTCTCTGGAATGATAGCTGGTGCTCCATCCAATCCTTGCCTTGGGATGAGTTGGGAAGATGGGGATGAGGTAGTGGTGGTGGTGATCATCCAGCATCCTGACCTCACCAATGCTCTTGCATATTCCTCAGAGCAGTGCTCCTTCAAAATCTAGTAGAAGACTTCAACAAAAGCAGATTTGTTTTCAGAAGCAGGTGTCCCAATACTTTTGTCCGTATAGTATAGTATATATATATATATATATATATATATATATATATATATATGTATAGATAGATAGATAGATAGATAGAGAGAGAGAGATTTTTACAATTGTAGCTTTCACAAAATCATAGAGACAACATGGAATATATATTGCTATTATGTATAGATTCATATATATATATATATATATATATATGGAACAAATGATCAGGATATAGAGGCTCTCACATAAATAAGATGCATACGTGTGAGAGAAAGCGAGAGAGACAAAGAGAGAGAGAGAGAGTCAAAGTGTGTGAATAATTTATTAATCTTCATAAGCATGTAGATTTATAGCATCTTGTATTCGCTATCATGGTGCATGCCTCTTAAATATCCCCACTAGCCTCCCTGAACAGGTTCGCATTGTGCATTCATAGCTTCCCCATTTGGCATATCCCAGGTCACATTAGCATAAACGCTTCCAGAGCGAAACTGTGCCTTTGCCCGCAGAGGAAGCTAATCGTTAACCATTTAATTCAATATTCCAACACGTCCTCGCATTCAGCTCCATCAAACAGTGCAGGCAGGGTAAGTCACGGGTTAACAGCCTTACAGCCTGCCTCCCCCCCTGTGGGCTTCAGCTGAGTTATGGTGGGTGACAGGCATATGCACTCCTGCCGCTCAGTCGGCAGCAGAAACACGTTGGTAGGAGCGTGTCGCAGTGAGCTACTACCGCTGACAACTTATATAATGGCCGGTCACACAACTCTTAATCCTGTTAAAGACTATCTGTGAGGAGGAGAGTAATTTCATTTCCCGTAGCCGATGCCGAGCGGCTCGGCCGCCGTGGATTTAACACTCTGATCAATTCGGGGAGTAAACTGTGTCTCGGAATGCAGGAAAGTCCTATCCATCAATGGAAGCTAATGAAGTCGCAATCAGCTACGCTTCCGTAATGATCAATATGGTGAAACTGAGCTACACAAGCAAGCACGAGCAAGGCTGGCACTGAAAGGCCGGCCCATATTCTACATATTCTCCTGAGGTCCTAATATTAAGCTTATGTGTGCATTTGCACATCAGTATATCAGTCATTTACAGAAACACTCATGGAAACGTTGCGTTACGGGGTTGTAAACAAGCATTCTGCTTGTTTACAACCCCGTAACGCAACGTTTCCATGAGTGTTTCTGTAAATGACTGATATACTGATGTGCAAATGCACACACACACACACATATACATAGCTTGTCTAGTCCCTGTAGAGAAGTACTGCCAATAGAATAGGACTTTCTGGAGCAGATAAACATGAACCTATTGGCACCATGCTGCCTAATGCAAGGCGTGGGCTATAGTGGGCTATAAAGCCCCCCCTCCCTCCAGCAGCTTTGAGCTATGTAGTGATGGAGGAACTGTGGTGTTACATCCATTAACTTCTGGGATGAGATGGGGAGTTGAGGATGAGGTGGAGTGGTGAGGTGATCACTCCTAATGCTCAAATCAACCAAATCCTCACAGCAATGTTTCTCCAAAATCTAGTAGAAAGTCTTCCTCTCTGCACAGGAGAGACAGTTACACCAAGAAAGCAGGATAAACTCTTTTTTTAAATACTCTTGACTTCAGAAGAAACAATGAATGAGCAGGTGTCCCAATACTTTTGTCCATTTAGGTTATACACTGAATACAGGCCGTTTCTACGAGGAGATGCTGCTGAACTGAAAGGGCTGGCCGCTGCCGAACCATCACGGAAGGCTTGTATAAATGATCACTGGAGTAAGAGGAAGGGAGTCCCGTTTGAAACGTGTCTTTGAAAGAGCTAAAAGAAGGTTTTAATTAAATGGAAGGGAAAAAAACCCTCCTTTGCCATATGGAGCAGCTCTCTCCAGACACGCGCCGTGGGAAATTAATATGCTAAAACAGCAGCAAAATCAGAGGGGATCACAAACATTACTGCCAGTTCATTCAATATTTACTAACAATGCTGATGGCTGAATCATGCGGGTGGAGCCTCTAACCGCTCGTACTCCGAGAAACTCTCAAGACGGACCGACAGGAGTGGTCTAAGAAGGGGGGGGGGCATTTAATTAGTGGGTTCAGGGGGTTATTTCCAGCACGCCTCACTAAAGGTGGTTTCAAGCTTGGGCTTCAGTTTTCCGCTCGTTCCGAGTCTGGCAGCGTTGCAGAAGCACTTCATATTAATGACGAGCCACTTAACTTTGCTTTTCTGAAATAGCAAGTGCTCAGATATGCAGCCTCTTAGCGTGCACCTCAAAGGCCTGAAAAGGCCTGGTAATCCTTCAGTTTACACACATCCTATACATGCAGTATAATACTCTCACCATCCATTCACTGCTGTTAGTGAGAAACTTGCATTATGGGTGTAAACAGAGAGCACTGCAAGGTTGATTGCGTACCTTGAAGCGATTTGTCCAGCAATAGGCACTTTTGTTGGCCATCAGCAGCCGGAGTCAGAGAGAGCACAATTGGACATGCTTTCTCCAGGTGGCTAGATGGCGCTCTCTCCCCTCTCTAGCACTTTTAAACTGGCACAGTTGGCTGGCACAGGCGTCTGTTAGCTGGTGCGGTGGAGCTGGGCCCCCGGCGCTTTCCCCTGAGTGTGTCGGCTGCCCGGAGTTGGTATTGGAGGATACGTGTGTTAAGCCCCTAATTTCCTAGTGTCGGGAGCACCGCTAGTGCTAGGGGGAGCTACAAATGGGTGGGTCAATTGGCAGCAGCAAAATGAAATAAAAAAGGAAAATTGGGAAAAAGGATGGGTTTCTTCTTCTAAACCTGGCTAGTGCGCCCCCTAGAGGTTAAAAATGAAGCGCTGCCAACTCCAGCAGTATTTTTCTTTCTGTTAAATAACTGTGGACATATGCTTTACAAATGTTGATGCTTCCATTGGACATCGTGGTGACATCCAAAGCAAAAAGCATCTGATTGGCTCCAATATACCAAGCCCCACCTCCGCATGCATATTAAGACCCCCATAACATGCATTGTTCAAATGCACTGAGAGGTTGAGGGTGGAGTTACTCCTTTTGCTGCTATTTCACTCAAACAGTCAATGGAGTGCGAGGGCCTTCCTAGGATTTGAACTGATGATCTCCTCAGACTTGATGAGCAGCAGTTAGACCGTAGGGCCGGTCTCGAGCTGCAAAATTACACTAAATAAAATCCCAGTTTTGAGTACATTTACCTTTCCTGTAAACGGCTTCACAGCTCCAGAGTGGAGCGACTGTCTAACTGCCTGCTTGTCAAGAGACTCAGCAGGTCCTGAGGTCAAAGCCCATCATCACCACCACCAGTTTTTTTTTTTTTTTTATGATAAGAAAGTCTCCCCCAATGTGATAGGGGGAGTTCTTGCATGCGGATGGGAATGAACAGTAAACGGATGGAGGGGGCGGAGCCACGTACTACACATCTTACACAGTATTGAATCAGTTTCAGCTGCAGCTCTTAGTCTCTTAGCTTAGTCTTAGTCTTTTGACAGAAACCAACTGAGCTACTTACAGAACAAGCTGAAGAAATATTAGTCTCATAATCTTCACTTAGCGCTGGTTATCATCTCCGTAGTCCCGCTAACTCCGCTAGCTCCTCCAGAGTCCACTACGCTCACGCACTGATAACACAGATTCAGAAGGACGTTGGTTTTTATTCAGCTTCTCTTTAGAGGTTATTTTGGCAGCCCACTTTCTCACATGGGTGGTTTTCGTCTCCCCTCAGCACTACCACATCTAATTCAATTTATGTCCTGGGGAATGGGGCTAGGAGAAACGGACCTGACGAGGGCCACGTTAATGTGGAAACCCATGATGTATAAAAGTGAACTGGCACATGTTTAATAACATCATTATCTCTTCCGAACAAACTTAATGCAGAAATACAGCTTTTGCATCATTTTACTCACTAAAAGTCCAGCCTTTCCTTCCTCACTCTCATAATTATACTGCTATTGACCTGCAAAAACCTCACATCACTAAACGGCCTCTTTACAGAATACAAAAACTCTATTTTCAATAGAAGTCTATTTAAAAATAATTTATGATATAAGTTAATACATTTTGGAGCATTTCTGTTGGTCCAGTCATCAAGATATTTCATTATAAGACATACATACATTATGTAAAAAATTATATACTGTAAAAATTAAGGATTTTTGGTTGGGGTGTAGAGTCCTAGGAAACATTATGTATCTTGCATCTTCACATTTTGAAAATAAGGAGCTCAGTGAACCTTTTATAGCTTTATACATTTCAAAAGTGCACCCTACACTCTTAAAAATATGTTTATTAAATGCAATTAAACTCTAAGCTGAATGTAAATGACTGTCTATTGAATGTAACCCTTTCCTCGTATAGTCTATGTATACTGTGTATACTGTTGTTCTCTGTTTATTGTGTATTGTCTGTAAATTAAAAGTAGAGTAGCGGTATATTGTTAATACTAAAGAGAGCATACTGGAACATACTTGGCCAATGAATCTGATTCTGATTCTGAATGCAACCCTATCCTTACCCTTTAAGGGTTAGAGTTAGGGTTAGGGTTAGGGCTACTTTAATAGACAGTCAGCTTCAGTGAGTTCAGTTGTATTAAATACATATGCAGTCGAATGTCAGGTAAGCATCTACTACACATCCATAATGGACCATCCAAGTAAAGTGATACCAGCGTTTTAGGAGTCCTAACCAGGGATTCCTATTGGTGTGGTGCTGACCTGGAATCGATACTCAGTCTCCACACATGTGTGGTGCTCAGTGGCAGGTAATGGTACCATCTATTATTCTTTTGGGATGAGTTAGGGATGAAGTGGGGTGGTGATCATCCAACATCCCGACTTCACTAATCCTGTTGTTGGGGGGCAGTGGTGGCTCAGCGGTTAGAGCACCGGGCTATTGATAACGGGGTTACCATATAGTTGGCAGTCAAACAGACGAAGAAGGAGAGTGACCACTTTAGGCCGGCAGACGAACTGTAATTGCCATAGCGACAAGGAGTAAGATGGACATGTGCTAAGAAGCCATTATTATGTCCTTGGGTCTAGAGTGACGTTTAACCACACCAAATTGGTCCCACAATTCCTAATTGTGTTGGTGGTTAGTCAGTCAGTCCAGCTCCTGAAGGCCTAACCAATGGTGGAGCTGGCTTGGCTGTAGAGCGTAGCTGCAAGATACCAAGGAGAAAAGAATTGTGATTGGACGTCGGTCGTTTTCAGTTTCCATTTGATGTTTCAAGACCCTTTAGTCCTTACGAGTCAAATTACTGTCAACACTTGTTGACTCCAGCGCTGTCAAGCGTTTCAAACATGGTTTCCCAGAAATCATTAGGCCTAGAAGGCTGTACGGGGTTCCTCACTGGTAAAACGCTGGGGTTGTGGGTTTCGGTAAAGGTGCACATATAATCTGTGGTAGTAAACACACACACACACACTAGTGAATATGTGAGCACACACATACCCAGAGCAGGGGGCAGTCAACTCCAGCACCCAGGTGAAGGACCTTGCTCCAGGGCCCAACAGTGGCAGCTTGCCAAGCCCGGGTATCGAACCCACAACCCTGCCATCAGGGTAGCTCGGAGCTCTAACCGCTGAGCCACCACTGCACTGTGAACTATGTGTTCACTGCATGGATGGGTTAAAGGCAGAGGCCGAATTTCATCTGTGCCCAACGCTGATGGTAAATATGATTGTCTTGTTTGTGAATGCAATCAAATCCTCAGTCCCCACAATCTAGCAGAAACAACGAATGAGCAGGTGTCCCAACACTTTTGTCAATTTAGTGTAAGTGGATCTCCTAGGAAAATCCCTAAAAAAAAGAACATGAGCCCTTTAACACCTGACTGTGTAGACTCTAGTTTAAAGGGCTAGATTCTGGTCAACACTGTGCTAAATCCTTCTCTCATCCGCGAGGCTTTCACAGCTCCGCGATGTTGCCGTCGTACAGCTATCGCGCTGTCACGAAAGATAGTTCCAGCGATTTTCCCTGTCAAAGCTGCAGGCTGGCTTTTTGTGTGTAGAAATGAGTTAGAAACCGCCAATGCAGAGATGCTGCTGTAGCCCTCCAGGGGGGCAATTACTCAGGGAAGTTTCCCCACTCTGATCCTGCTCATTATCTCAGTCTCTCTGGAGACACGCAGGGAGGAGGTTCGGAGCTTTTTTGCTCCAGGAGCTTTGAGGTGCTTTGCCTGTTCCTCATCCAGCTCTAATGATGCAAGCCTTCCCTTCGCCTTGGAAAAGGGAAAAAACTTTGATCCCACCGGCTGCGGATTCTTCTGCTGTGCTTCCAAAAGATGTGTCAGAACACACTCCAGGTGCCAACACTGAAAGGGTCCTGTCCATTGAAGCTGTGATGCTGGCGATGCTCTGTTTTAATGACCTCCGCCACTCTGATTCAGACAGGCTGTGTTCATGTTACAGAGCTGAGAAATCAGAGAGCTGTTTCTGAGCGTTTATCCTCTATAGTGCAGCTCTGTCCCCAGAGACTGTTAGCCTTCTCACCAGTTTCTGCTAATACCAAAACAGTGCCTGCATTGTTGGCCTAATTAGCAATATTGTGTTACCTGAAGAAAGAATTAGAGGATGTATAGAGGGTTCTTCAATGGTTCTTCAGGGGTTCATGGGCCTGTTATTGCCTTTACCCTTGAAGTACTACTCTTAAAAAGTGTTCTTTTAAAGAGTATCCAAGGTTTCTTCAAGAGTTCAAGGGCTCATTGTCTTTGCCCTTGAAGTACTATACTTACAAACGATTCCTCAAGGGTTCTTCAAGGGTTCTTCAAGGGTTCTTCAGTGGTTTGAGGGCTAATTGCCTTTACCGTTGAAGTCCTACTCTTAAAAAGTGTTCTTCTAAGATTCTTCAAGGGTTCTTTGAGGGTTTAGTAGCTTATACTTGTACGATTACTCTTAAAGTACTACACCTACTAAGGGTTCTCCCAGGCTTCAACATTTCATTGCCTTTACCCATGACAGAAGACTGGATCTTTAGTGTTGACTCGGTCAGTCTAGTCCCATTAGGGATATTTTGGGAGGGCCTTATATACATGTGGAACTATGGGAGGGGAAAGGATGATGAAGAAGAGGAGATAGGGGATGGGGGATGAAGGTGAGGGTACTTGGAGTGTCAACATGGGGGGGGGTGATGGTCATCCCACAATAAAGGGTTACCTGTATTACCATTTAGTTGGCAGTCAAACAGACGAAGAAGGAGAGTGACCACTTCAGGGCGGCAGACGAAGAGTAATCGCCATAGCAACAAAGAATAAGATGGACATGTGCTAAGAACCCATTATTATGTCCTTGGGTCTAGAGTGACGTTTAACCACACCAAATTGGTCCCACAATTCCTAATTGTGTTGGTGGTTAGTCAGTCAGTCCAGCTACTGAAGGCCTAACCAATGGTGGAGCTGGTTTGGCTATAGAGCATAGCTGCAAGATACCAAGGAGAAAAGAATTGTGATTGGACGTCGGTCGTTTTCAGTTTCCATTTGATGTTTCAAGACCCTTTAGTCCTTACGAGTCAAATTACTGTCAACACTTGTTGACTCCAGCGCTGTCAAGCGTTTCAAACATGGTTTCCCAGAAATCATTAGGCCTAGAAGGCTGTTCGGGGTTCCTCACTGGTAAAGCGCTGATCAGACTTGGCAAGAGCGATTTATTTATATCCCAGAGTCCAAATAAACTTGCTTTGCCTTCCTGCTCAATAATATTCAGTGTAGGTGTTTTTCTGGTGCAATGATGACAGCATGACAACCATAACAGTATAAATAGATAAAGGCAGAAGCTCCAGAAGTAGATCTTTAGCACTGGTCCTAAAACCAGTCCTCAGGGATTCTCAGACAGTCCATAGTGTTCAAGTTCTTCAGCACAATTAACAGTAATGAACATATAATGAGCCGTAACTTCAAAGGGCCTTCATGTACAGTGTAAGCGTAACATAGGGTCCGAACAGTCCAATTAATGCAAACCTTGCTTGAAAAACAGCTCTGTTTTGACTTGAGTGTTTTAGTGTTTCGGGCCCCACCTCACAACTTACATGACTGTAAGGATCTGCTCTAACGTCTAGGAGCCAGATACCACGGGACAGCTTCAGGGGTCTTGTGGAGTCCATGGCTTGATGGATCAGAGCTGTTTTGGTGGCACGAGGAGGGGGGACCCTCCCAATATTAGGGTTACTCCAGCAAAAGCAGGATAGACTCTTTCTAATACCCTTGATTTCAGAAGAAATAATGAGTGAGCGTTTAAGTGTCCCAATACTTTTGTCAATATAGTGTATTTAAGATCTATGTAGTTTTACTGGTAGTCCTTCCAATCTCAGATATCAACAGTGATTTTTATTATTAGTAATAATCAGATCTACTGGCCTACAGGACCACATGTCCTTAAAGTCTAAAGTCTATATATATATATATATATATATATATATATATAGATAGATAGTCAGTGATGTCCAGCATCACAAAACCAGCACATTTACATATAATCTCAGCCTATAGCGATTTAGCCCGCCCATATTATATTATATATAATATATATAAATTATGGTGCATTGTGGGATTGTTGCAGTGCACTGGAAATTCAGCACTCCAAAGTACTGCACTACTATATGGTGCAGTTTCCGACACCGCCGATGAGTGTCTTGCTCAAGTCTGCACTGAGCTTCTTGGGCTTTCCTATTGTACTGTGTGTTGGTTAATCCAATGAATGATGGCGAATGCTTTTACTTTATGTGGGCATCGAGAAGCTACCAGCTGTAGTCAATCATGATCACTCACAGGAAGTTAAGAGACCTTGGCCTTGGCCAGATTATAAGACATTTGGGCACTTTCAGCAGCATTGATTTAATAATCTAAGCATATTCGTGACCCTGCACTCCAAAATATTACTCCATAATATATGAGATATACCATAGAAGAGCCATTTTTGGTTCCATAAAGAAGCATTTTTGTAAAATATTTTTGCAAAATTTATTTAGACACAAGAGAGACCTCAAAAAGAAGGGTTTGGACGATGAATTTTCCCTAATTGTCTTTCCTTTAAGCCTCGAAACAGATCAAGTTCCACCCTTTAGGCATTCGTCCCATGCAGAGCGGCACAGATTCAGAGCTAAAATGGAAATGGCTGAGAGCAGTGTTGCTCTGTTTGTGAGCTAAATGTCAAACTTCCAGGCATTTTGCCTTAATTAGCTTGACTTTGCATCAATAAACTCATAGAAAGGAAACAGGAGCTGAAGATTGTGAAGAATTAAAATGATTAAGTGACGTAAGCGTGTGCATAATGTCCACGCGAGTCCACCCACCTGACCGTGTGTTTAGCTGGGGGTCCTGTGTATTTTGAATGCTATGCTATTTGTAGCTGTTAGGCCTAGAATTTGCCGGTGCTTGGTGCGATCTGCTGGTCTGCAGTGTCAAACTGCTGGATTGCGTGGGGTTTCCAGGCTCTGGAGTTTTCCTCTATTATTTATGACACGTTCGCTCTGACCTACTTCGCAGCGCAGCGGTAACCACAACTCTCTCTGTAGTTTAAACGCATCTATCTTTAACTAAGCACAAGCGCAGCGTTCCAACATACATCCCGTCCTCAGCCGAACACGCAGCCGTGCGGCGTGACTGGGCGAGATCTGTTCTCCCTCATTTGCACACGCTTTCACATGTGCAGGAAAGCATGCTCACGCTAAGAAGCACTCCAACTCCCACGCCTGCACACTCCCTCTCACTCCCTCTCACTCTATACCCCGCTCTTGTCTTTGCTAGCCGAGGGTTACATGAACCTTTTGGCACCATGGTGGAGCAGTAGAACTGTGTTCTCTGGAATGATGGTGGAGCTCCATCGAATAGACTTTGGGAATGAGTTGGGCATGATGAGGTGGGGTGGTGACCATCATCCAATGCAATCAAATCCTCACAGCAATTCTCCTCCAAAATCTAGTGAAAAGTCTTTTTCTCTGGACAGTAGAGACAGCTACTCCAACAAAGGCAGGATCAACCCTTTTTTTTAAATATCCTTGATTTCAAAAGAAACAATGAACAGGCAGGTGTCCCAATACTTTTGTCCATTTAGTGTATAATGAGACACCAGCCGCGGTTCTGTTATGTAGTTATTCAGTTTTTACCTGTCATACAGTTCTGATTGCAAACATCCCGGGCATTTAAAGTAGCAGTATGCGAGATTTGGTGAGGTATGTCTCGCTCCTGGGCTCCCCCTGCAGGCGGCAAGTAGAAATTGGGACCACACCCCTAAAGGACATGCTTGTACACTATATATATATATATATATATATATATATATATATTACAGTGCATCAAGAAGCTACCAGCTGTAGTCAATCATGATCACTCACAGGAAGTTTTCTCTGACTCCACCCCCCCCCCCCATCACATGCAACACCCCTGACACTAGTAAGGGTGAGCCCCACACGCCCCTCTGACAAGTGCACAGCCAGCCACACCTCTTTCTCGAACTGCAGCCAATGCGACATCACCACTCTACCAGACACCCGGCTAGCAGACACCAGTGATGTGGGGGTATAGCGCCATCTACCCTAGAGAAAGCAAGGCCAATTGCGCTCTCTCGAGGCTCCGGCTGCCGGTGGTTAACGGCGTGAACGGGATACGAACCAGCGATCCTTTGATTACAGTGACGGCGCCTTAGCCCGCTGGACCACCGGCCTCGGCCTTGACATTTAGGTACTAAATTAATAATCTGAGTGAATGTACGCATATTTTTGGCCCTGCACTCCAAAAAATAAAGATGCTATGGAGGGTTTTTATTTTAGAAACCTTTACCTTTATCTCTTTTTACCACCATTTTTGTCTGTTTTATATATTCTTCCCTAGAAAAGAACAGTTCAGAGACACGCCTGACTGTTCAGTATTGCTGGGACATGACGAGTGTATGTAAATGTCCGACCTCAGCTGTATAAACGACAGTGCTCCAGCGGTGCTCTGCTTTTATCATGATGGGCTTGTTGCAGCTCCTCTGCACAGTTGTGCTGCAGTAAAAACCACTGAGGGATAGAGGGGGAATCCAGTTGTAGTTGCATAGGCTGCTGCACCCATTATACCCCCCCCTACACACACACACACACACACATACCCACTCCTACGGCAAGCCTAGATCCACATTTCAGCAGCTCCATTATTTGCAGAGTAGGATTAATTATCTTAAGGCTACTAAAAGCTAATTGCAGCACGGCTCGCACACAAACGCACCGGCCGGCTACCAGGGGTAGTACGAACAGACGCAGTAAAACTGGCCTGAAGCAGAATGGCTGACTAATTCTTTTTTCAGGCGTTGTTTAATTGCACGCCCGTCTCAGGCAAATTCACCAAACCTATTAGCCGAGTCAGGCATGTAGAACCTTCGGCCTGTGCTTGATAAGGTCCCCCACCCGTAGTTTCATTCATGTTCTTGATGGTTATATGGGGTGGAGGTGTTTTAATAGGGCAGATAAAAGCTTTTCAACCACCCTTAACATATCAGCCATTATATTATATTATATAATTATATCTCCCTACAATGGCACCTGTCAAAAGGGGGGAGGGGGTTATACATACAAAGTGGTCAGTTCCTGAAATTAATCTGTTAAAGGAAAGAAAAATGGGTGATATTGGTATGCAGTGGTCAGTATTGACCAAAAGTAGCCCCAGGAAGAACAGGGCCCCACCTCACAACTTGATTACATGACTGTAAAGATCTGCTATAACGTCTAGGAGCCAGATACCACGGGACAGCTTCCAGGGTCTTGTGGAGTCCATGGCTTGATGGATCAGAGCTGTTTTAGTGGCACGAGGAGGGGGGACCCTCCCAATATTAGGGTTACTCCAACAAAAGCAGGATAGACTCTTTCTAATACCCTTGATTTCAGAAGAAATAATGAGTAAGCAGGTGTCCCAATACTTTTGTCAATATAGTGTATTTAAGATTTATGTAGTTTTACTGGTAGTCCTTCCAATCTCAGATATCAACAGTGATTTTTATTATTGGTAATAATCAGATCTACCGGCCTACAGGACCACATGTCCTTAAAGTCTAAAGTATATATATATATATATTATTAGAAGTGGTGTCCACAAACATTTGGACATATAGTGTTCATCTACTGTATAGCACATCCGGACAGTCGCTGTACTGTCACACCTCGTTGTCTGCTCATGTGTAGTCTTTCAGGCCATGCTCAGCCTTCAGAGTTGGCCCTGTGTCCTTTCCAGACTTGCAATGTGACTGAGGCAGCTGTCTAGACACGAGCGGCGGCTGCCGAGCCCAACCTGCCTCTACCTTCTGAATAATAATGACCTGTCAGAGGGATCAGGGGAATAAAAGATCCGTTGAGCTTAAACACAGCTGTCCGGCTTGGATTCACACCGGTTCATCTCCGTTGCGGTGTCCTGTGTAGCCAGTAGGTCGGCCTATGCTCTGTCTCTGCCTCTGTCTCTCAGAGGATTGGTCAAATTCCACATTCTCGCCAGCACTAATTCAACGCCTCCTTTCTGTCAGCTCCTGTATCGGCCCCCTTAAAGGATCCATGTTCCACCTTTAGTGCGTAGACCTTTAGACGTTTGTTACTATTAGCAGTCATAACCGTAACAATTAAAAAATCATAACCGAAACCCGGCCATTTCTCACCTCTGCTCATCCCTTCGAATTAAACAAGCCATTTTTGGACATTGTGCCTTTAAATGAGCTCTGTTCTGACTGGCTGCCCGGCTCAGAAAGCAGCCCAGGCTGAAGCCAACGTCATAAACGTGACGTCATAAAAACCTCATAACTTGTCTGTTGAGTTGAGCTCAAACGATAATACATGACTAGGCTGGTAGATTTGATATATTACCAATAATACAAATCATTGTTGATATCTGAGATTGGAAGGACTACCAGTAAAACGACATAGATCTTAACTACGCTATATTGACAAAAGTATTGGGACACTCAAATGCTCACTCATTATTTCTTCCGAAATCAAGGGTATTAGGAAGAGTCTATCCTGCTTTTGTTGGAGTGACTGTCTCTACTGTCCAGGGAAGAAGGCTTTCTACTAGATTTAGAGTGGAGGAGCATTGTGGTTTGGATTTGATTGCATTCAGCAACAAGAGCGTTAGTGAGGTCAGGATGTTAGATGATGATCACCACCACCCTACCTCATTCTCCCTCAACTCCCCAACTCCTCCCAAAAGTACTGGATGGAGCTCCACCATCATCCATCATTCCAGAGAACACAGTCAGTTCCGCTGCTCCACAGCTCAATGCTTCTTTATACATCCACCCCCTACTAGCCCATGCCTGGCATTAGAGGCAGCATGGTGCCAATAGGGTCATGATGTTTATTATCTGCTCCAGAGATGTGCATTTGCACATCAGTCTGAATGAATGCATTTATTTTAAAAAAAAAAAGATGTCCATAAATATTTGGACACGTAGTGTAGGTAGAGGGTTTTTTGCCATTAAATTGGCTACTTTTGGAGATGTTGTCTGGGCACACCTGCGCACCTCTTTCACTTTCACTAGTTTTTGCATGGAAATGCCTTTCTTTCCTCACTGATGAGTGCAAAAGGGCTCAGTGGGCTCCTCAACGTATTCATCCCCCTCGTAAGGCTTGCTTATGCATGCAATAGTAAGACCCCCCATGCCTCGTTTCACAAGCAGGTCCTTTGTCTCTCCTTCAGATCGCCAAGGAATTTGAATTAAAGCCGTTCTAATTTGTCCTCGGCTTTACACAATCCCGAACCGTGCCTCCGAGGCCGCACCAACTAAATGGAATTCATCGCACATCCATTACTAGGCAAACAAGGCAGATTGGTTCTGTTGTTTTTTTGCTTCTCCTAATTTCACATTCTCTCCCGCCTTTGTGAAATGCCATTCCCTAAATGTGTCCGCTTAGAAAACAGCAGTCTGGAGGTCAGTCAGGATGGTTTTACACTGATTATGAAAACATTGACATTCAGAACACATCAGCAGAGCTCTCACTAAATGCCACTGATGCAAACAGCTGTCCAAAAGTTTATGGACACCCCTTCTTGCTAGTGACAAAGCTGTTCACATCTCCATAGAAAAGCAGTGATGGAGCTCCCCCCAATGCTTTGGGATGAGCTGGAGCAGTAGAACTAATCGTTGAACATCAGTACCTGATCTCGCTGAGGCTCTTGTGGCTGAATGCAGTCAAATCCTGACTGTAGCTTAAGGCATTCCCTGAGCATTAGAGGCTGTTTCTGCAGCAGATGGGTGACAAAGTCCTGTTTAATGCTCTCGAATTTGGAAGAAACTGTGGATTTTGGCCGCAGGGGGTTTGACTGCTCACCTCCATATACCATACTTTGTATACTGTAAATGAATGTACGTTCATGTTACATGACATTATAATAAATATGTATTTACGAAATTAATCAAAATCAGTAATAAATTAAATATTTATCATTTGTTTTCTGCACCAGCATCATTACGTCTGCAGTATTTTGTGTTTATTTCTAGTTTTTAATAAACTGTAGATTATAGGTATTATTTCACAGTCTCTAGAAACTTCACTTTATTATCTTGTGGCCTAAATTTTTAGGTCACGACCTCGACAAATGACCTTGTGGCCACGCCCTGTTAAAAACAACCGCGATGTCTTATCGACAAATCGGGCTCAGTATATATACAGTATATATACAGTATATATACAGTATATTTATATATCACGTTTTTAGTTTTCTCCATTGTTTAAACCCTGTAGCTGCTCTGTACACTGTGTAAATAATTATGTGTAAATGGACCAATAAAAATACTCTGAATAGTATAATTTTATATATAGAATACTAACACTGTATTAACACTATAATTAGCAGTTTCTCATATCTCTCTCTCTCTCTCTCTCTCTCTCTGTGGAAACTAAGCTGTACTGAATTTGCTGTTTCTCTAATGTCACAAGAAACACCTCATTTACATATCTCCATCTATTAAGTCTACCACAGTTGAGTGAGACCCAATACAGGACAGCCAATCAGAACAGAGCTCATTTTTATAGAAGAAAATATAGGATATGGGCTGGTTAATATGAGTTAATATAAATATAACTTGGATAAAAATACTACAGCATTTTAAAAATATTCTAAATATTTAACTTCAGTAGAGTATAAATGATCCAAATGTGTGTGTGTGTGTGACTTTGTGGTTAAACTGAGAGCCCAAGTTCCTTAGCCTTGGCTGGCGTCCTCCAGGCCGACTCTGCAGGACAGAATACACCCTCACCCCCCCGACCCAGCTGGCAATGGAGTGTCTGCTGCCTGACAGGGTGCCACCACTCTAAGATAACACACACCGACTCCCGCTGCCTCTGTCTAACCCACGCTGATTACTGAGCACACACACACACACACACACACACACACACACACACACACACACACTGTGCCATCGTCCAGCTGGGAATTCCCTCAGGGCTTTTCGTCCTCTCTCTCTCCATCCAGTCCACCCTCACCCAGAAAAGCTTCACGGGGACTAATTCAGTTTTCTGTGCTCCACAGGAGATGTTCACTCCGGAGTGTAAATTCAAGGAGTCTGTGTTTGAGAACTATTACGTTATCTACTCGTCCACCATGTACCGGCAGCAGGAGTCGGGCCGGGCCTGGTTTTTGGGCCTCACCAAAGAAGGCCAGGTCATGAAGGGCAACCGGGTGAAGAAAACCAAGCCCTCCTCACACTTTCTACCCAGACCCATCGAAGGTAGGGCCATTCTGAACCGTAGGAACCTGAATTACTCATTGCTCAACTGGTCAAGCAGCCAATCAAACTGAAGTACAGTGAATTTAGTTGGATTTTAAAAATTCCACGTTTTGCTTTATTACACAATAGATGATTAGCTTATATACATTATAATTATATAAGCTGATCATCTATTTTAAATCACAATGACAAATTATAAAAATAAAATAATTTTAAATTAAATAAGGTAATCATATATTGTGTAATAAATCCAAATGTGGATTTTTTAAATTCCAACTATATTCACTGCACTTCAGTTGATTGGCTTCATTTGATTGGTATATAATGTATTCATTACCAATTGATGAGTCGAGATTATTGTGCATTGTGCAAACTTTTGCAAAAGACTATATCAATGATAACCAATAAAATTTCAATAAAAAATAACTGCAAAATTTCACTTTAAAAGGCTAATTTTATAGTTCTATCAAAATGTTAAATTTCATATTTCATATTTTTCATATTTTGTTTTATAAAATTCCTGTGAATTGTGATCAGTAGTTTGAAGTATCTTTAAAAACTTTGATGTCTGTTTTTAATTAGGTGATTATCCTTTTGTACCAGGGGTGCCCAAACTTTTGAATAAGACTGTTTTTCATCATTCAAATATATTTATATGTATTAACACATTTCAATATAATAAATATATATATATACTATATATATATAATGTATGATACAATACACAATGGAATATGAATGTAGATAGAGATAGAAAAAGATACTAGTTCAAGTCATTTTGGAGCATTGTAATATTAATATAGTTCAATTTTATATATACCAATAACCAATCGTTTTTTTTCTTAATTCAAATATTTTACTATTTTATTAACACATTTGAACAAAGTAAACATAATATCTAGTATGTGAAAGTTTACATTATAGTGTATCATGTGTAATATATGTATGATATAATACACTCTATATATGTATATACACATATATTGTGTATTATATCATATATATATAATATTTTGTACAATACACTATGAAATATGAATGTTAAAAATATACTAGTTCAAGTCATTGGAGCATTGTAATATTAATATTGTGTAATATTATATATATTCATAACTTTTAACTGTTGGTTTTGCAAAAATCATAAAATTATAAGAATTCTTCTTATAATTCAAATATTTATTAATGTATTTAAAAAAAAGGAAATGTACAATCCAGTATGTACAATTTTAGACAATCTTGTACTATAATATATAACATAATACACTATGAAATATGAATGTAAAAAGATACTAGTTCAAGTCATTTTGGAGCTTTGTAATATTAATATACTGTAATAATATATATACTAATAACTTTGAACTAATAACTGTTTGGTTTTGCAAAAATCACATTTTTCTCATAAGTCAAATATTTATCAACGCATTTGAAACAATAAAGGAAATGTAATATCTATATGTAAAATTTTATACAGTTTTACATATACAAAAATAATTAAAATATACAACATAATACACTATAAAATATGAATGTAATCATGAATCATGAGATTCTAGCACAACATAAAGAACAACTTCCAGCTCCAGATGATTTCAGGTCCTGACGGTTTCGTTTTTGTCTCGCTGTGTTCTCTCGCCAGTCTGCATGTACCGGGAGCCTTCGCTGCACGAGATCGTAGAGAAGCAACGCTCCAGGAAAAGCTCAGGAACTCCCACCATGAACGGAGGCAAAGCGGTCAACCAGAACTCCACATAGCAGGGCCAGAACACATACACACAGACACACACATACACACACATACACACACACACACACACACACCTCGCCCAGGCCCTAACACCTCTTACCACGGAAATCACAGAAACCCAGAACTGCACGCTTAACCAAGACGACTGTGTGAAAAGGTTCAGAGGAACTCAGAGAGGATCAGTGCAAGAACATGTCTTCTCAATCAGGACTCGAACTCATATTTTATGCAAAAAATGGAAGAAAATGATAAAAAAACTATATAAAAAAAAAAGTTACAAAAAACTTTACAAAAAACTTTACAAAAAATACTAAACTATACAGGTGAACAGCAGTGGGCCGTAGGTTGATCACAACAGTAGTAATTATTCATAATAACATTGTTTTGAATTGATGCTGTGATAAAAACAACAACAGCCACAGCGGCAGTGGCAGCAGCGGCAGCGGCAGTGGCGGCGGCTGCGGCAGTGACAGCCGCAGCAGCGACAGAGCTTTAACTCACTCCTGAATGCGCTCCTGCACCTCCCTGTGCTTTGGTGTGTTTCTAGAAACGAGGAAAGCGAGAAGATTTCCTTACTGACCTTTTCTTCTCCACTCACCATAACTGTTCTCTTTCTGTTGTGTCCAGGCCGAGCTGATGTTATTACTGTTATGATTGTTATGATTATGATTTGTAATTTGCATAAAGGTGAATGCACTTTTGCACTCTTGACACTGGAGTGTTGGTCAGAGTGAATGTATGTATATCTACTGTAGTGTCGGCTTTTAATGACTGTATTATAACTGCATTGCTGAGATTACATAGGTGGGACTGTTAGCTGGGGGGGCGTGGTCTGGAGGCTGGACGTTGCTTGTGGGGGGGCTTGGGTTCACTACGTTTTTCAACTTGCTCTCTATCTGCCACATCTGTAGCATACAATTGATTGATTACCACAGATTTGAATACAATTGTGTTGAGTACTAATAAAGTAAATAAATCAATATATGCATTTATTATTTATAGTAAACAAATATATTAACAACTATATATAACAACAATATTTCATGATATAATGTAATATATATTGTGTTATATATATATATATATATATATATATATATATATATATATATATATACTAATAACAAAAAAACATCACATTTTCCACGTAATTTAAATATTTTAATATTTATTAACACATTTAAGATGTGGAGATGATGTGCACAAGTCAATGTAAAATGTAGTATGTGAAATTTTATACAATTTTATACAAATAATTATAATGTATGATATAATACACTATACTAAATGATGTATAATAATGCAATATCATAATATATAATTGTTAAATAAATTAATTAAATATTTAATAAAATAACATACAACCCAATGGCATCTGCCCATTAACTTCCACTGTAAGTTTTGTAAAGTTCTGAGGCCTCAGGTTTTCTGGTCTTTCCATGCTAACGCTAATTTGAGCTACACCCGCAGCAGACAGAGATCAGGTTTAAGGACGGTGATGTATCCCTTTAAGGTGGAGTGCTCATGTGTTATTGGGTTATTTAGTCATTTTTGCAAACAGTTACTACGCCTGCTTTCCTCACAGCCATCTCCATCACGGGTCTGGACTGAGTACAGATTGTGAGTGTGTGTGTATGTGTGAGTGTGTCCTCATGAGTGTGTATTCCATCGTCTGCCGCTGGTCTGCTTCTCCTGGAACGCGGCAGTGTGTAGCGTGTCGGACGAGCCGCGAGAATCTGTAAATAGCTGGAAACTGAATTTTGGGATTTTCAGTCCAAATATTCCCTGGCAGCCGTCCCAGACGCTTGAGTTTCCCTCTCCTAATTCGGATGAGCACTTTCTGAGCTAGCTCAGAAGCTGGCTTATAGGCCCGGCTTAGGCCTCAGCAGACGGCGAAATAAGATAACTACTGTATACCTCCTTTCCCAAGCGTTCTCCAACTCAGGAAGCCCGAGTCTGAGGTTATCGTGTTATTAGCACACCGCTAGCCCTGTCCAGCCCAAAGCACAAAGACTGGCCATTAGCGTGGCCCCTGCTGTCAGGGGGCTTCCAGGCTGGAGGTATGGGCAGGGTGGGTAGGTGGGTGTTTGGTCCAATGGTGGGGGACACACATGAGCTGCATTGCAGTAAATGTAAACTAACATACGTAGAAAACAGAAATCATGCTATTCACCAGTCTTCCACTAAGGGCAGCAACGAGCGCTGTCTGTCGAGTCTACCGAGAAGGAACGACGCAGGAAAACGTGCAAAACTAGCAAAAGACTCAAACGCATGAATCAGGAATGCTGTTTCTTCTTAATCTGTGGAGCGGACAGGTCCATTTTTTGAAAGGGGGGTGGGGGTGGTGGTTGGTGACGGGTTGGGGGTGCTTGAGAAGAGAGAAGTTTCTGAAAAAGCAGATGGTGGCTGTAAAAAAAAACGTGGGTTTCCTTTTGTTTGTTTTTTTGCTGTGTAAAAAAAATAACAAACAAACAAAAAAAAAAACTCCAGAACTGTTTATTTTTCATGTTTGCAGATGTTTTCACCTTAATGAAACACTATCATATTATGCATTATATCTATGAGATGTACAAAATAAATATGCATTGATATTACGAAGCAGAATGACATTTAGGGATTGTTTAAGAATAAAAGTATGATACCAAGCTTTCATATTTTGGTGTCACTCCAGTGTCCTCGTCTAATTCTGTGTCTAATCCGTCATACTTTACGAAAAAACTGACGCTGTTTTGTCTGAAATTCACATCCTGTGGGAAAGAGTTTCAAGAATAGTTTGGGCTCCAGGGTGGCGCAACTGTCTAAGTGTTGGAGCTGTCAGTAGGAGGCCAGGATTTCAAACCCTGGTGATGCCATAGCCATCAAAGGCCAGATTCCCAGAGAGCCCAACAAATTTTGCTGTCTAGGGATTGGTTTGATGATCCTTGCTTTACCCCCAACACTCATGTACTTCTAACATACACTATATGTGTAAATGTATGTGGACACCCATTCGAATGAATGCATTCATCTACTCTTAGTTGCCCCCATTGCTGAAACAGATACACAGCTTAGTTTAGTCCCTGTAGAGAAGCACTTCCAATAGAATAGGACTCTCTGGAGCAGATAAACGTCATGAACCTATTGGCACCATGCTGCCTAATACCAGGCGTGGGCTAGTAGAGGGGTATAAAGCCCCCCAGCATTGAGCTGTGAAGCAGTGGAAGAACTGTGTTCTCTGGAATGATGGATGGTGGTGCTCCATCCAGTACTTGAATTGGATACTTGAATTGGGATGAGTTGAAAAGGAGGTAGGTGATCCTCCAACAGCCTGACCTCACTAACGCTCTTGTCGCTGGATGCAATCAAATCCTAGTAGGCATGCTCCTCTAAAATCTAGTAGAAAGGCTTCTTCCCTGGACAGTAGAGATGGTCACTCCAACAAATACAGGAGAGACTCTTTTTTGAATACCCTTGACTTCAGAAGAAACAGTGACTGAGCAAGTGTCCCAATACTTTTGTCCAAATTGTGTATTTAATATAGTGCATGTGTATTTAATATTATTTGGAAGTTGCTGGTAAATCACCCAGTGTGACGGATGGTGTTCAAACACGCCATTCGTCACCCCCTCTGAGAAAAGCGGATTAGGCCCAGGGCTGGTCCGAATGCTAATGGGACTGTCCTCAGTATCCCAAAATGTTTCGTGCCTCAGTGAATTTCGTTCGGATGTGTTCGGCCCTTTTGGTCAGGCTGGGCACTGTCCGGCGCACAATGCTGTAAATTAAAGTGGCCAGACGCCAAACCAGCGCTTCATTTTGGGATGCTGCTCCCGCGCCCTTAATTCTCCTGTTGTCATGGAAACAGACTTTTTCCAGCTGAGGAGGAAGAGGAGGAGGAGGAGGAGGACGACGACGGCGGTGACTATCAGACTGGCCGGCCGCTGCTGAGGCTTGTGGCAGGTACCTGTGTGCTAAAGTGTGTGTTCAAACAGTCGACAGACCTCAACACCTGTATGTAAGTCCCAGCAGTGTGATGTGGAGTGCACTCTTCACTCTTCACTCTCCGCGGTGCCGTGAAGGAGTGTGTTTGCCCCTGTGGTTGGGCATGTATGCACACGTGCGGGCGTGTGTGTGTCCACGTGCCTGTCTGCCCTTGCACAAGGGAATGGTAAGGAGCAAACCAAAGAGAGGGAAGACAGGAGGTGCGTTTTCTTCCCGGAGACACACAGTTCTGTCTCCCAGTTCTAATATTAACCTCCTCTGGTACGAGTGAATGTCAAGGACAGGACGCAGTGAAGTGGTGGTGGTGATCTGTATGAATATGGAGGAGTGCTACTAGGGTTTAAAGTTCAGACAAGGTTTAAAAGTTCCTGACACTTTTTACACCTAATGCATATAAGGGCTATTTTTCACTATAGTACAGTTCCAGCTCTTCAATTGAGTTAGACTGTGATACAGTACCATACTTTCACTATAGTACAGTTTCTGCTCTTTAATTGAGTTAGATTGGGATACAGTACCATACTTTCACTATAGTACAGATTCAGCTCTTTAATTGAGTTAGATTAGGATACAGTACCATACTTTCACTATAGTACAGTTTCAGCTCTTCAATTGAGTTAGATTAGGATACAGTACCATACTTTCACTATAGTACAGTTTCAGCTCTTCAATTGAGTTAGATTGGGATACAGTACCATACTTTCACTATAGTACAGTTTCAGCTCTTTAATTGAGTTAGATTAGGATACAGTACCATACTTTCACTATAGTACAGTTTCAGCTCTTTTAATTGAGTTAGATTGGGATTCGGTACTTATACTTTCACTATAGTACAGTTTCAGCTCTTTAATTGAGTTAGACTGTGACACAGTACCATACTTTCACTATAGTACAGTTTCAGCTCTTTTAATTGAGTTAGATTGGGATACAGTACCATACTTTCAGTATAGTACAGTTTCAGCTCTTTTAATTGAGTTAGACTGTGATACAGTACCATACTTTCACTATAGTACAGTTTCAGCTCTTTAATTGAGTTAAATTGGGATACAGTACCATACTTTCACTATAGTACAGCTTCAGCTCTTTAATTGAGTTAGATTGGGATACAGTACCATACTTTCACTATAGTACAGTTTCAGCTCTTTAATTGAGTTAGATTGGGATACAGTACCATACTTTCACTATAGTACAGTTTCAGCTCTTTAATTGAGTTAGATTGGGATACAGTACCATACTTTCACTATAGTACAGCTTCAGCTCTTTAATTGAGTTAGATTGGGATACAGTACCATACTTTCACTATAGTACAGCTTCAGCTCTTTAATTGAGTTAGATTAGGATACAGTACCATACTTTCACTATAGTACAGTTTCAGCTCTTTAATTGAGTTAGACTGTGATACAGTACCATACTTTCACTATAGTACAGCTTCAGCTCTTTAATTGAGTTAGATTGGGATACAGTACCATACTTTCACTATAGTACAGTTTCAGCTCTTTAATTGAGTTAGATTAGGATACAGTACCATACTTTCACTATAGTACAGTTTCAGCTCTTTTAATTGAGTTAGATTGGGATTCGGTACTTATACTTTCACTATAGTACAGTTTTAGCTCTTTAATTGAGTTAGACTGTGACACAGTACCATACTTTCACTATAGTACAGTTTCAGCTCTTTTAATTGAGTTAGATTGGGATACAGTACCATACTTTCAGTATAGTACAGTTTCAGCTCTTTTAATTGAGTTAGACTGTGATACAGTACCATACTTTCACTATAGTACAGTTTCAGCTCTTTAATTGAGTTAAATTGGGATACAGTACCATACTTTCACTATAGTACAGCTTCAGCTCTTTAATTGAGTTAGATTGGGATACAGTACCATACTTTCACTATAGTACAGTTTCAGCTCTTTAATTGAGTTAGATTGGGATACAGTACCATACTTTCACCATAGTACAGTTTCAGCTCTTTAATTGAGTTAGATTGGGATACAGTACCATACTTTCACTATAGTACAGCTTCAGCTCTTTAATTGAGTTAGATTGGGATACAGTACCATACTTTCACTATAGTACAGCTTCAGCTCTTTAATTGAGTTAGATTAGGATACAGTACCATACTTTCACTATAGTACAGTTTCAGCTCTTTAATTGAGTTAGACTGTGATACAGTACCATACTTTCACTATAGTACAGCTTCAGCTCTTTAATTGAGTTAGATTGGGATACAGTACCATACTTTCACTATAGTACAGTTTCAGCTCTTTAATTGAGTTAGATTAGGATACAGTACCATACTTTCACTATAGTACAGTTTCAGCTCTTTAATTGAGTTAGACTGTGATACAGTACCATACTTTCACTATAGTACAGTTTCAGCTCCTTAGTTGAGTTAGACTGTGATACAGTACCATACTTTCACTATAGTACAGTTTCAGCTCTTTAATTGAGTTAGACTGTGATACAGTACCATACCTTCACTATAGTACAGTTTCAGCTCTTTAATTGAGTTAGACTGTGATACAGTACCCAGATGCTCAGTACAGTTACTTTTACCACCCCTAAACCTAGTTTTGACAGCTACATCAACACAGTCCATCTCAGTAGTGAACGATTCAGTGCTGGTCGCTACAGCTGAACAGGTTTTCTTTAAAGCTTGTCTAGCTTAGCAACAGTTGCTACAAAAGAGCACATTCATGTTCAAGCAGAGCACGGATGAGTCATTTCCATTGTTTGGTTAGAGGCCTGATCCACAGGGATCTTCTCAGCCTATTTTGTTTATCCTCGTTCTCTGTCTCCGAAGAGGGAACTCCTTCTCAGCTGGAACTGAGCGGCCCTCATTAAGGAATAATTGGTCTCCGTTCAATTAATACGCCCTCACGTGATGGCGCGGAGCCTTTGATCTCATACTTGGCTTCCCTCCCGGATCATCAAGGCTGCAGAAGCTCAAAGGCCTGTTTTCTTTCTTTCTTTCCCGTCAGCTTACGCTCTTTCCTTTTTGGAGCAGTGGGAGGAGGACGCCCGCGGGGAATGAAAAAACAAAGGGCTTCTGAAAAACGAATATTAATGAATATTAGCCCCAAAAGTGGAAAGAGGAGCACGAAGGCCAAACAATGAGCTCAGCCTTGATTGGAACACGTGTTCGTTTGCGCCAGGAAAGAGGGATTTATGAAAAAAGAGAAATTGATGATAGATATTAATATGAATGTGAAGCCTCTGAGAAAGGAAATGCTCAGAGTTGGAAAAGTGAAAAGTGATATTCGTTCCTCGGTGCTGAAGTTTTACGCTCCGCTGGGATTTTGCTCCAAGAATAGCACTGAGTGACAGAACAAAGCTTAGCCTGTCTGCTTGGGTTCACGCTTTAGCAATTTCACATCATAACTTTCTACTCTGGCAGTAAGCAGACACACACACATACTCTTACACACACACACAAACACACCTGCCTCACAGGACCTCATCTTAAGACCTGCCAACTCACCCAAATTATGATATTTTACTGACATGCACTGACATGTCTTCCCACTTACTTTACTGAGTGATATTTAATACGGCAGCACAGTTCAGGACAGAGTCAGAACTCAGTACGGCTCAGTCCTAATGGACGCTGTTGTTACAGTGAGTGTTACCTAATGATCTCTAAAATCTCTAGAATTACTTATTTTTAACTGAATTATTCCAATTATAATGCAAATCTAATCCATTTGAATATAGGTCATATAGATACTATATAGAATATAGTAATATAGAAACTCCTCTACACTACTGTTCAAATGTTTGAAATAATTTTAGATATATACGATTTTGCAAATTTATTATAGATTTATTGATTATTTGTTACATTTATACCAGAAACAGTATCCACTGTAATTTCCTGTAATATAAAAATAATGGAATTCAACTTCTTATACTTTTACTATAAAAAGAGCCACTGTTCAAAAGTCTGACAAATATTTATTATGTAATTATAGCTATATTTATATATAAATCAGGTATATTTGACATATATTAGAATATGTTTATACAATATTTTGAATATGTTTGACTATTTGTAAAACACATAGATAATGTGTAATTATAGGTATATTTTAAATCAGGTATATTTGACATATATTAGAATATGTTTATACAATATTTTAAATATGTTTGATTTGTAGAGCACATAGATACACCAGCATTTTAAATATAGTGTCATAACAATAATATAGTATCTACTACATTTTCTGGTGATATTTCTGTCTTTTTAAATATTAAATAATACACTTTGAAAATAATAAAATGCATATTACATTTGATAAAAAAATTAATGTTCACATATTTAATAAGAAAAAAAGCTACTTTAACATCCAACTACCATGAGCTTGTTTGATAAATTAATTGCCTTTTAGTTAATTAATAAACCAGTTAACTAAATTGAATTGATACATCACTGTGCAAAAGTGTGGACACCCCTGTCCTGGTTAAATGACATATTTTGCTGATTTTTAATGGTAAATCAGTGAATTAAACCCTTGTAAATGTAATAGAAACATTTTCTACACATTTGAGACACAATTTCTAAGTATTTTCTGGATTTAACATAAACATAACATAAAATAACATAAAATGTGTGTTTAATCTACCGTTACTTTTGTTAACACAATATTTGATGCTTTTTTAGTAAAATGATAAATTAAGTAAATAGACAGTAATTTTGCTTGTACAGTGTACTGCCCTGAATTACAGTATCAGTCCCCTAAATGAACTAGACTACACTGGAGAAACTGCAGCCAGCCAATTACTGTAATTTAACAGTATAAATGTTGGAGTAATGAATTTTTTTTACCAATCAAAACACGTTCTGCTGCATTTCTATTGAGTAGATAATAATTATTTTATAGCAATCACTGAATCATTTATAGTAGATATTGAATCATTTATAACATATATTGAATCATTTATAGTAGATATTGAATCGGTTTAAGTAAATATTGAATAATTGATAGTAGATATTGAATATTTTTAGTAGATATTGAATCATTCATAGTAGATATTGAATTATTTATAGTAAATATTAAATCAGTTTATGTAGATATTGAATCATTTATAACAGATATTGAATCAGTTTTACTAGATATTGAATAATTTATAGTAGATATTGAGTATTTTCAGTGGATATTGAATCATTCATAGTAGATATTGAATCGGTTTAAGTAAATATTGAATAATTGATAGTAGATATTGAATATTTTTAGTAGATATTGAATCATTCATAGTAGATATTGAATTATTTATAGTAAATATTAAATCAGTTTATGTAGATATTGAATCAGTTTAAGTAGATATTGAATAATTTATAACAGATATTGAATCAGTTTTACTAGATATTGAATCATTTATAGTAGATATTGAATCACTTTAAGTAAATATTGAATAATTTATAGTAGATATTGAATATTTTTAGTAGATGCTGAATCACTTATAGTAGATGCTGAATGCCTGGATAGTTCACTGCCTGGTTAAGTGGTCCTTCAAGTACAAGGCAACCCCTCTTGCTGGTTAATTATTTTTTTTCACCAATCAAAACACGTTCTGCTGCATTTTTATTGCTGGATATGGATGAGTTGAGGATGTTCTCACTGTGTGTGCAAGTGAATGATGAAATCGGTGTGTAAAAACTTGACAGCAGCTTTTTTGACTGTCTTTCGAACCGAAGATTCCTCCATGCCATTAGTGTATTATATAACACCCCTCAAACAGGGCCGCACTGGATCCTGTCTCGCCTGTCAGGAGAGACGAGTGTGAGGACAAAGACGATGTCAATGAATTCTGCAAATTCTCCACCTTCAGAGGACCAGCGACGCCTGCTGCTCCCCATTTTTCTCCTCTTCCTGTCAGCTGGCTGAAGGAACTTTGGGGATGGAGCTGATGGATGCAGTCTGCGTCCTTCCCCTGGAGAAAAACCTGCAACTTCTTCAGACGTAGCCCATTCCCCTGTTCCCGTTATTATTTCATTTACAGTAGGACGTGACAGCCGCGGTTTTGAGCGGAAACGTTTACGTCCCTGTATGGATTTTCTCTTCCTCTCTGGAAGCTCTAATTTACAAGGTACAAGGTGAAGCTGATCAACAGCAGAGACACTGAGTGGGATTGAAATTGATCCCAAGGGCATAATTATGTACATCAATCACTTTTCTCTTGTATCTGAACTGTTGAGCGCACTGTCATTTCCCATAATGCAGTTTCAGTATCTGGTCTGATAGTCTGGGGGGGAAAGGTCCTGTAAATTTTTACCCCAACAAGCAACGTTAATACAGGGTTTATACCTTCTATTAAGCCATTTTCTCATTCTCACTAGCTAGAACTACTACTACCACATGTGATTTCTCCCAGCCAATCACGTCTTTTCTACACACCACTAACAGAACATCATTGGGTGGCTCAACACGCTTGGAGGAGAACACTGCTACAACTGCCACACTGCTAGCATCATGCTAAAACCCACCCAGTGAAAGAGGACAGTATGGACCTGATCGACCTGACCTCCTGATCATAGGCCCAACGCTTAGATAGCTGCGCCATCTTTAACCATTTAATCTGTGAACTAAATACCCATAGTTCCCCGCCCTCAAAGAAGATACATTACATATTAGCTTCATAGCAGTTACTGAATTATTTATAGTTGATATTGAATCATTTATAGTAGATATTGAATCATTTATAACATATTGAATCAGTTTAACTAGATATTGAATCATTCTTAGTAGATACTGAATCATTCTTAGTAGATACTGAATCAGTTGAAGTAGATACTGAATCAGTTGAAGTAGATACTGAATAAGTTGAAGTTGAATAAGTTGAATTAGTTTTAGTAGATATTGAATCATTTATAGCAAATACTGAATCATTTATAGTTAATTTTGAATTAATTTTAAGAGGGTATTGAATTATTTATAGCAGTTATGGATTTGGGTAGATAATAATTCATTTATAGCAATTACTGAATCATTTTTTAGTAGATGCTGAATCATTTTTAGTAGATATTGAATCATTTATAACAGACATTGAATGATTTATAGTAGATATTGAATCATTTATAGCAAATACTGAATCATTTATAGTTAATATTGAATTAATTTTAAGAGTGTATTGAATTATTTATAGCAGTTTGGGTAGATAATAATTCATTTATATCAATTACTGAATCATTTTTTAGTAGATGCTGAATCATTTATAGTAGATACTGAATCAGTTTTAGTAGATACTGAATGCCTGGATAGTTCACTGCTTGGTTAAGTGGTCCTTCAAGTACAAGGCAACCCCTCTTGATAATGGTTTGGTTCCAAGACAAGATCCTGATTTGTTTAAAGTGAGCATCTGCTCGTGGCACAACTTCCTCATGTTAATAGACTCACATTTCCTGACAGACAGAATGCATCAATATGCATGTAGTTATTTAATGTTTCTGTTTATTTAATGTTATGTTATTTAATGTTTTCATGCGGCAGCAGTGGCTCAGTGGTTAGAGCTCCGGGCTATTGATTGAGGGTTGTGGGTTCGATACCCGGGCTCAGCAAGCTGCCACCGTTGGGCCCTTGAGCAAGGCTCTTTACCCTCTCTGCTCCCTGGGCGCTGGAATTGGCTGCCTTATGCTTTTGGTGTGAACACCAAAGCGTTCAATGTGTCCCCGATGACAAAGCACCATCATCATCAACCGTGTCGGAAATGACATGATAGCCACGTGACCACGCCTTCCACTGTTCACAGGAGTTAGCTAAACCCACTGCAATAATGAACTATTATTTGAATTATTTGTTTTATGAACGGACCACCGGAGACGCATGTTAATGCCTAGACTGAACAGGGCCTGAGAGAACCTTAATGAAATGAGTCACTGCTGACAGTGAAGAGACCAAAATGTCCATTTCAGACCAGACATCAAGAAGATGAATAAATCTGCCCTTGGAGGAATGGGAAGCTATCAGAGCTGCGTATGAGCACACGATGCTGTCAACACTGAAAGTGCCGTTACACAAGGTGCCCTTTTTGATGCTGGTCGGAAGTTGCCATTATGAGCTGATCTGAGATCTGTGTTACTGTTCAAGGTTAAAGGGGTTGGGAGGGGCTCAGTGGGGGGTTATCATCAAAGCTGGCACTGGACCTAAAGCTGGACATGTGGAGTCCAATTCCAAATCCAACAGTTTCTGAAGGTCTGTCTCCATAGTTGCCTTTAGTACCTACACTCTCTCAAAAACGGGTTCTCCAAAGGAAGTTAGGGCTCTTGGTAAAACTAGTGGTTCTATATAGAGCAGTTGGTCCTTTGCCATCTACAAACCAGGCCAAGAACCCTCTTACCAGGCCAAGAACCCTCTAACCAGGCCAAGAACCCTCTAACCAGGCCAATAACCATTTAAGCAAGCACAACTCTTGTTAATGGTTTAGATTTTTGGTGTAGATTTTTTCAGTGGTTCTTTAGAGAACCAAAAAGGTTCTTTATAGTAATAAAAAGGATTTACATTTTTTGTATTTCTGTGTAGAAACACTGCCTTTATTGAAGAACCTGTGACAAGCCAATTTCCACTAATTTACCCTTTTTCAGCACTATATAGAACCACTTTTGGTGCTATATAGAACCACCTACATAAGGTTTTCCATCAATGTGAAGAGCTCTCTAACAAAGCGAAGAACCTGCCAACAGCATATAGAAATTGATGGTTCTCGAAGGTTTTTTAATGGTTCTATGTAGCACCAAAAGCGTTTTATACAGTATTGAAAGGAGTTCACAGATTTCCATAGTTCTGTATGGAACCATGGCCTTTAGTAAAGAACCTTTGAACAACCCTTTTCCACTAATGTACTCTTAGTCAGTACTATGTAGAACCGTTACTGGTGCTATAAAGAACAACCTACATAAGGTTTTCCACCAATGTGAAGAACCCTCTAACAAGGCAAAGAACCACTTAAGCATCCAGAACTTAAGTTGATGGTTCTAGAAGGTTCTTTTAATGGTTCTATGTAGCACCAAAAGCATTCTATGGAATCAGGGCCTTTAGTAAAGAACCTTTGAACAACCCCTTTCCACTAATGTACTAGACAGTACTATGTAGAACCATTACTGGTGCTTTATAGAACCACCTACATAAGGTACCACATACACATACACACAACCACATCCACTAGACAAAGAACCATTTAACCATACAGAACTCTTGTTTGTGGTTCTAGATTATTTTATAAATGGTTCTATGTAGCACCAAAGAGAAAGAATCCTTCAACAACCCTTTTCCACTAATGTACTCTTAGTCAGTACTATGTAGAACCATTATTGGTGCTATAAAGAACAACCTACATAAGGTTTTCCACCAATGTGAAGAACCCTCTAACAAGGCAAAGAACCATTTAAGCATCCAGAACTTGCATCGATGGTTCTTGAATATTTTATATGCAGTTTTTGTATTTCTGTATGGAACCATTGCCCTTATTAAAGAACCCTTGACGAGGCAATTTCCACTAATATACTCTTTTCCAGTACTATATAGAACCATTTCTGATGCTTAATAGAACCACCTACATAAGGTACCACATACACACAACCACATTCACAATGCAAAGAACCATTTAACCATACAGAACTCTTGTTTGTGGTTCTAGATTATGTTATAAATGGTTCTATGTAGCACCAAAAAGGCTTTTCGTAGTTTTGTGTGGAACCATGGCCTTTAGTAAAGAACCCTTAAACAACTCCTTTCCACTAATGTACTCTTGGCAGTACTATATAGAGCCATTTTTGGTTCTATGTAGAACCCTATAACAAGGCGAAGAACCACTTAGTTATACAGAACTCCCATTTCCCTTCCACTAATGTGCTTTTAGTCAGTACAGTATAGAACCAGGTTTGCTTCCAGTTCCTTCTCTAATCTAATAGTTTTTAACCTGTTGGCTACGCCCCCTAGGGGGTTGTGGTTGCACTGCTACTGCACTGTTAATTAGGGTTTTCTTTTTTGGTGTATTTTTTTTAACTGTAAATCTTGTTTATGTCATAATATGTATGTTATATTTATGTTTGTTATGTTATACAGATTTTAAGCAATAAAACATATTTGATTTAAATGTAAATCATTTCCAAATTAATAAATAAATCATGTTAATGCATCATTTTAAAAAAGCTAATAAAGCAATAATTTTATTTTTATAATATTTTTCTATATTTTATTTACCTTTGATTCATCACTTTGTCCGTGAAGATGGACATTTAATATGTCTTTACAAAATAGATATGACTGGCCACTTTATTAGAAACACCAGCCTTGCGTTTTAACTCACTGGCCACTTTATTAGAAACGCCTACCTTCAACTTCCAGTCATTGGCCACTTTATTAGAAACACCAATGTTGTGCTTTTACTTTTTGACCACTTTATCAAAAAACACCTAAACAATAGAAATGTAGCATAATCTCTATATGTCAACTGGCCGTGGTCTGAGGGCTGGATTATAGAGATGTAGAAAAATGTCAGTAACATAAGGTTCCTTAACTTTTTCTGTTTTTCTTCTTTAAATTGTACAAGATGAAACAGTTAATTTTACATATGGAGATTTGACTGTATACTGGATTATTAACATATGGCACCCACACACTCCTGCTCCCAGCTGATTAGAAATCTAACAAAACCTAGCAAATTCTCCCAGAATGGGCTGCTTCTTTATACATATCATCTTCATGTCACCAAACCACCTACAGGAATCTATTTCGACCCATAATCCTCTAAACTGGTGGCGTGTGTTTGAGTGCTGTACAGAACTAGGGTACATAAACAATGGGGGTGTACTGAGGGTACACCTACACAAGCAATTATGCAACGGTCCCAGTCAGAGAGAACATTTATCATAAACAGTGACAGCCAACACGGTTAGGACAAACAGAGCTGCATCCCAGGCAGCGGCAACATAATAGGGAAACAGCGTAGCGGAATAACTGCGGGGGGAAAACTTCGGTGGAGAAAAGAGGGAGCAGTGCATTGTGACTAATAGAAGCGTGGCCTTGCCAAAAAGAGCGAGCACTTCCACATTTTTCTCTCAGCTGTACACGACTTGAATTCAATACAGTTGCTTTTACACAGCACGGATAAATGCAGTCACTGGCCACTTTATTAGAAACACCTACCTTGTGTTTCCATTCATTGGCCACTTTATTAGAAACACTTACCCTGCATTTCACCTTACTGTCCACTTTGTTAGAAACACCTACCTTGTGTTTCCATTCATTGGCCACTTTATAAGAAACACCTACCCTGCATTTCACCTTACTGTCCACTTTATTAGAAACACCTACCTTGACCATCCATTCACTGGCCACTTTATTAGAAACACCTACCTGGAGCATCCAGTCATTGGCCACTTTATTAGAAATGCCTACCTTTAACGTCCAATCATTGGCCACTTTATTGGAAACACCTACCCTCCGCTTCTAGTGACTGGCCACTTTATTAGAAACACCTACCTTGAGCGTCCACTTGCTGGCCACTTTATTAGAAAGTATCAGCCAGTGGAAGGTGAAGATACCTTCAGTGAGTGGAATGTACCTTCACTGGCCACTTTATTAGAAACACCTACCTGGAGCATCCAGTCATTGGCCACTTTATTAGAAATGCCTACCTTTAACGTCCAGTCATTGGCCACTTTATTGGAAACACCTACCCTCCGCTTCTAGTGACTGGCCACTTTATTAGAAACACCTACCTTGAGCGTCCACTTGCTGGCCACTTTATTAGAAAGTATCAGCCAGTGGAAGGTGAAGATACCTTCAGTGAGTGGAATGTACCTTCACTGGCCACTTTATTAGAAAAACCTACCTTGAGCATCCAGTCATTGGCCACTTTATTAGAAACACCTACTTTGAGTGTCCACTCACTGGCCACTTTATTAGAAACACCTACTTTCAGTGTCCACTCACCGGCCACTTTATTAGAAACACCTACCCTCTATTTCACCTTACTTGCCACTTTATAAGAAACACCTACCCTGCATTTCACCTTACTGTCCACTTTATTAGAAACACCAACCTTGACCATCCATTCACTGGCCACTTTATTAGAAACATCTACTTTGAGCGTCCACTCACTGGCCACTTTATTAGAAACACCTACCCTTAGCGTCCAATCATTGGCCACTTTATTAGAAATGCCTACCTTTAACATCCAGTCATTGGCCATTGGAAACACCTACCCTCCGCTTCCAGTGACTGGCCACTTTATTAGAAACACCAGTCTTGCGTTTTAACTCACTGGCCACTTTATTAGAAAAACCTACCTTGAGCATCCAGTCATTGGCCACTTTATTAGAAACACCTACCTTGTGTTTCTTTTCATTGGCCACTTTATTAGAAACGCCTACCTTCAACTTCCACTCATTGGCCTCTTTATTAAAACACCAATGTTGTGCTTTTACTTTTTGGTCACTTTATTAGAAACACTCACCTTTTTACTCACTGGCCACTTTATTAGAAACCCCTAGTTCACAGTGTGCTGCATTCAGCGTTGCTCTTTATTAGATCAAGGCCAAAAGAGTCCAGACGGTCAGAGGCTTCATATAAACTGGCTGCTGAACAAACAGCGCCGCCTCGTCAAAAACACTTCAGCTGCCAAGTTGGACCACAGCAGCACGGCCCATCAGCCATTCAGAGAAAACCCACTCCGGAACAAATCAGCATCTTATTTGCCAAGTTACAAACAGAGGAGGGGGTTGCTGCTGCATCCGACTCAGTGTTAAAACGTCCCTGCATAATTCAGCAGGGGGTCGCAGAGGAGCGGGCGTCATTCCCGGGTGTGTGAAGCGTTCCTGATCAGTGTTGTGTGAACTCCAGTTCTTCACCAGTGAGATAGCACTCATAAAGATGTGTGTGGGTGTGTGTGTGTGTGTGTGTGTTGTCTCGTGTCCTCTGGTCGTCTTTCAGACTGTTCCTACAGCGGATCAGTGACAGCGGCCTGCGCTGAAGATAAATTAGATCTCCAAAAATTCCGATCCCCGCTCTGAAGAGGTCACGGACAGACAGGCCGAGGCTCAGACAAGAAAGTCGGAGACATGATTTTCTGCTTTTGAATCTATTATTTATCGATTTGCTTTGTCTTCAGCTGTGATGCTTGATTGAGGCCGGCATGTTGGCTTCGGTCTGTTGGTGAGAAGACTGCGAATGATCTCATATTCTTGAAGAAGTTGGAACGGAGAAGATTTGGAATTCTGCTTGTGGCCGCCGGATTTCGCTACACTGTCACGCAGCGTCCGGAACGCCTTCATATGTCATTTATAAGCATTTCTGAGAACAATATTGTTGGACTGAGGCTCGACTTTATTTGTACTATTAAAAAGCTCAGGAAACCTGGAAACTTGGCACATGGAAGTTTGATGATCCGACTGACCGCTTGGATTATAATCAGCAGAGGAAACACTCATGTACTCACCTCACTGGCCACTTTATTAGAAACACCTACCTTGTGCTTCCTCTCACTGGCCACTTTATTAGAAATACCTACCTTGTGTTTCCACTCACTGGCCACTTTATTGGAAACACCTACCTTCAGCTTCCAGCGATTGGCCACTTTATTAAAAAGACCAGCCTTGCGTTTTAACTCACTGGCCACTTTATTAGAAACACCTACCTGGAGCGTGCACTCTCTGGCCACTTTATTAGACATACCTATCTTCAACTTCCAGTCATTGGCCACTTTATTGGAAACACCTACCCTGAGCGTCCAGTCATTGGCCACTTTATTAGAAAGACCAGCCTTGCGTTTTAACTCTCTGGCCACTTTATTAGAAACACCTACCTTGAGCGTCCAGTCATTGGTCACTTTATTAGAAACACCTACCTCCAGCTACAACACAAACTCCTCCCAGTACAACCCAAACTCCTCCCGGTACAACCTTAACACCACCCACCTAATTCTAACCTCAACCTAAACCTAATTCTAACCTAAACCTAATCCTAATCTCAACCTAAATCTAATTTTAACCTTAACCTTAACCTAAACCTAAACCTAAACCTAAACCTAAACCTTAACCTAAACCTAAACCTAACCTCAACCTAAACCTAATTTTAACTTAACCTTAACCTTAACCTAATTCTAACCTTAACCTAAACCATTTTCCAATCTAAACCTAAATCTAATCCTAACCTCAACCTAAATCAAATTTTAACGTTAACCTAAATCTAATCCTAACCTCAACCTAAATCAAATTTTAACATTAACCTAAACCTAAACCTAATTCTAACTTAACCTTAACCTTAACCTAATTCTAACCTCAACCTAAACTTAGTTCTAACTTAACCTTAACCTAATTCTAACCTAAACCTAATCCTAACCTCAAACTAAACCTAATTCTAACTTAATTCTAACCTAAACCTAATTCTAACCTCAACCTAAACCTAATTCTAACTTAATTCTAACCTAAACCTAATTCTAACTTAAACCTAAACCTAATTCTAACCTTAATGTATTTGTGTTCATGAGTCTGTTTCCAAACTAAAAGCCAAACTAAAAAGATATTTTTACATTTATTTGTTTTTACTTATTAATGATCATCACAGTCCCTGTTTATGAGGCTCTGCTTAATCCCTGCAGCACCTGCTGTAGATGCGGACATTTTAAACCCTCCCTGATCAGGGAACTGTTTTAAGCAAGGGAGGTTGCGTTTCCACCCTGAGGCTGATCAGCTGGTGAAAGTGAGTTCATTCCTGGGCCGGTGTGTCCTGACTTTCAGATGATTACCATAACGGAGGTGTGTTAGGCCAAACCGCGGCCTAAATCATGACCCAGTTTGCACAGCGTGAGACAAATAAGAGCGTGTTGAAGAAAGCTCAAACTGAACGCTGGTCTCCTGCAGCTTCAGACGCTTCTAACATCTGAAATATGAAAATTCTCTGTGTTTGAGCTTCATTACCGGCTTCTGTTTCCCACAGAGGAGGTGTTCAGATTCACTGAGAATGATTCAAACCCTTTAGCCACACCTAATTGTAAAGAGACGCTTGTGTGTTTGTGAAAGTCCTGCTTGTTACAGGGTGGTTTAGTGGTACTTTCTGAAGCCATATATATTACCATGAAGTGAAGCCCTTTCTGGATCTTTAAAGCTTTCACTCCTCCTGCTGGTGAGGAGGAGACATGTCTTACTCCTTACCCACCATAGACTGCAAGGGCACTGCCAGGGACTGACAACTGACTGACAATTCTGCCTAAATACCTAAACATAGTTAATCCATTTATTAGGGCCCTGTGAATGAATCCCTGAACCCAAAGCAATTTGATTCAGATTCATTTGGAAATGATTCGGCGTGTCAAATTTTAGATCACAGCTGTACACCTTATACACCTTATACATCCCATTGCATCGCACTGAAGTTTGTACAGTTCTAACCTTAACCTAAACCTAATTCTAACTTAAACCTCAACCTAAACCTAAACGTAAACCTAACCTCAACCTCAACCTAATTCTAACCTTAACCTAAACCTAATTCTAACCTAAACCTCAACCTAAACCTAAACGTAAACCTAACCTCAACCTAATTCTAACCTTAACCTAAATCTAATTCTAACTTAAACCTCAACCTAAACCTATCCTCAACCTAAACCTAAACCTAACCACAACCTAAACCTAATTCTAACCTTAACCTAAACCTAAACCTAATTCTAACCTCAACCTAAACCTAATTCTAACCTTAACCTAAACCTAATTCTAACTTAAACCTCAACCTAAACCTAACCTGAACTCAACCTAAACCTAATTCTAACCTTAACCTAAACCTAATTCTAACTTAAACCTCAACCTAAACCTATCCTCAACCTAAACCTAAACCTAAACCTAACCTCAACCTTAACCCAATTCTAACCTTAACCTAAACCTAATTCTAACTTAAATCTTAACCTAAACCTATCCTCAACCTAAACCTAAACCTATCCTCAACCTAAACCTAAACCTAAACCTAACCTAAACCTAAACCTAAACCTAAACATAAACCTAAACCTAAACCTAAACCTAACCACAACCTAAACCTAATTCTAACCTCAACCTAAACCTAATTCTAACCTTAACCTAAACCTAAACCTAATTCTAACTTAAACCTCAACCTAAACCTAACCTGAACTCAACCTAAACCTAATTCTAACCTTAACCTAAACCTAATTCTAACTTAAACCTCAACCTAAACCTATCCTCAACCTAAACCTAAACCTAACCTCAACCTTAACCCAATTCTAACCTCAACCTAAACCTAATTCTAACTTAAACCTCAACATAAACCTAAACCTAACCTCAACCTTAACCCAATTCTAACCTTAACCTAAACCTAATTCTAACTTAAATCTTAACCTAAACCTATCCTCAACCTAAACCTAAACCTATCCTCAACCTAAACCTAAACCTAAACCTAAACCTAACCTAAACCTAAACCTAAACCTAAACATAAACCTAACCTAAACCTAAACCTAATTCTAAGTTAACCTTAAACATAGTTAATCCTTTTATTAGGGCCCTGTGAATGAGGCCCTGACCCCAAAGCAATTTGATTCAGATTCATTTGGAAATTATTCGACGTGTCAAATTTTAGATCACAGCTCGGTTTGAATACACAGTTATACACCTTACACATCCCATTGCATCCCACTGGAGTTTGTACAGTATCAAAGAGGTTCTGTGGCTTGTAACATTAGCAGAACCCTTTTTAGTGCTTGTCAGAACAGGTTTCTAAAAGAACCATATATAACAAAGTCTCCCCATGATGAAGAACCATTTACACAAACAATCAATTCTTTTAATTGCCAGGGTTCCATTAGTATTGGTTGTACGGATCCATATTAAACGGTTCTCTTAATGACCTCTGAAGTTTATACAGAGTTTCTATAGAGCTCCGGGCTGTTAATGACAGGGTTGTGGGTTCGATACCTGGGCTCTGCAAGTTGCCACTATTGGGCCCTTGAGCAAGGCCCTTCACCCTCTCTGCACCCTGGCCGCTGGAGGTGGCTGCCCACCACTCTGGGAGTGACCAATACATGAACCTTTATCCTTAAAGAACCCTACTTTTACTCATGTGTAGACATAACTAAGGGTCTTTTCAGAACAATAGAGGAACCCTATACACAACCCTTTTTTATAATTCTCTATAAGGAACCACTGAGAATGGTTCTTTTGCATGCTATGGTTGAACAGCCTATATAACCATTGTCTTTACTAAAGTACCTTCAACTTAGACCTCCCTTAGATCCATTATTAAGAGATTATTTAATGGCAGTGTATGCCAGGATCCCAGACATGGAGTTCATACCCAATAATGATTGAGTTGTTATGGTTCTATGAAGAACCCTTGCCTTTTCTAAAGAGCCTTTAAAGAAGCCCCTTTTAAGACTGAGCCTAGCTTCCACTTATAGGCCACTTTCTTAGTAACACCTACCTTAAGCGTCCACTCACTGGCCACTTTATTGGAAACCCCTACCTTGAGCGTCCACTCACTGGCCACTTTCTTAGAAACACCTACCATAAACAACCAGTTTTTCTCCATTTAATCAGAGACACCTATGTTTTGCTCTTACTTTTTGGCCATTTTATCAGAAACACCTGCCTGAGTTTCTGCTCACTGGCCACTTCATTAGAAACACCTACCTTCAGCTTCCACTCACTGGCCACTTTATTAGAAACACCTACCTTGAGCGTCCACTTAAGGGCCACTTTATTAGAAACACCTACCTTGAGTGTCCACTTAAGTGCCACTTTATTAGAAACACATACCTTCAGCCTCCACTTAAGGGCTACTTTATTAGTAACACCTACCTTAAGCGTCCACTCTCTGGCCACTTTATTAGAAACCCTTACCTTGAGCGTCCACTCACAGGCCACTTTATTAGAAACCTCTACCTTGAGTGTGCTCTCACTGGCCACTTTATTAGAAACCTCTACCTTGAGTGTCCACTCACTGGCCACTTTATTAGAAACGCCTACCATAAATATCCAGTCTTTCTCCATTTAATCAGATACACCTATGTTGTGCTATTACTTTTTGGCCACTTTACCAGAAACACCTGCCTTGAGTTTCCACTCACAGGCCACTTTATTAGAAACCTCTACCTTGAGTGTGCTCTCACTGGCCACTTCATTAAAAACACCTACCTTCATCTTCCACTCACTGGCCACTTTATTAGAAACACCTACCTTCATCTTCCACTCACTGGCCACTTTATTAGAAACACCTACCTTCAGCTTCCACTTAAGGGCCACCTTATTAGTAACACCTACTTTGAGTGTCCACTCACTGGCCACTTTATTAGAAACCCCTACCTTAGCATCTGCTGCTAATGTATTGGTGTTCTAGATACCGCAGTCAGATTTGTTGTGGCATCCTAAGGGAGATCTTTTCAATTTTAGGCTGGTGGTGCTAATGTTATGGTCCATAGACTGGTCCATAGACTCCGTCCAGAGAGTAGATGATTTAGTTCTATAAGGCCGAGAAGTCCTACGTATTTCGCATTGGTAGGACCCCCATATTTGCATTCACAACATTCATGTTATGTCTGTTATCAGCTCATCTACTACTCGTCTGGGCCCAGACAAAACATGGCCCAGGCTTCCAGCAGGCTATGCTGTGCATGTCCTTAAAAACACATAGCTGTGTCTCTGCCTTCTGGCGGCATCCCTCAGCAGTGCAATGCAGCCCCAGAGCCAGTACAAGTGTCGCTAGCCTGGGTGTGATTTTATTAGAGTGGCGCACACGGGGGCATTAAAAGGTCATCCTCATTCAGACAGGCCCTGGCACTGAGCGCTGAGTGCTAATAAAAGCAGCGGGTCCCAGCGGTCCCCTTAAACTTACACTCTCCAGCAACAGCACTGTGCAGGTTCGACACTTCGTTCACACCAATCAGGTGCCAAGTACACAGTAAGCCTTTCGTTTTATGCAAAAAGAGGCCTGGGGGGGTAGGGTTGGGTTGGGGGGGTGCATGGGAGAAATGAGTAGTTCAGGGCTGTCATTAGGCTACAGGTTATAATAGGCCTCTCTTGAGGAGCGAATATGATGTCATGTGAATGGAGGCTGCTGATTGGATGAACATAAATCCAGGGAAATGTATAAAACTGTTTTTACTGAGGGGGGAGAGGAGAAGCAAGGAGTGTGCATTACAGGAGGTGGGGAAAGGAGTCTAAATTATAATTTGACCATCTTGACAGTGACTGTGAACACTCAAAGAAGGTGAGAGAGAACGACAAATTAATTTTTAAATGAATATAAAGTAGTTTGAATGAGTTTAAATGCAAATCTATGTTAGGAGGAATCACATTTTATATGAATTGTAAATATAAAGTTAATATGACTGGATAAAATGAATGAAAGTGGTGTGATTTGATCAATATGAACTCGAATTGTTCATTAAAAGTTCATTAAATTTTTTACATTGATTAATTTGCACCTGCATTGGATGATAGACTTGATATTAATGAATTAATATAGTGATAATTATTACTTAATGGTAATATTCTACAATTTTAAGCCAAGGCTAACATTAAAATGGACAGTCAGCTGACTACACTGTGGTATTTACCTATTTGCCTGCTTGCATGTCCGCTGGCATAGTATCTAACTAAGTTGTATCTCTAAGAAGGAAACTTTACAGGAGAAGGCAAAAATGTCCTCAACTTTCAATGTAAGTCAATGTAAAGTGATTTTAATTGAAGCACTTTTTGAGCATTTCTATTGGCCCATTCATTGTGAAATGTCTACACAATGTAAAGGGCAGCTCAGTGGGTTCATTTAAGGTAATAAAAGAAAATTGGCAAAAAATATATATATGTAATTCACATTCATATTTCATGTATCATAATCAATATGATATTATTATCATCAGCTATACGCAATCCTTACATTCCAAATTGAATGCAGTTTGACTAAAAGCATGCGTTTCCATTGTGTTCTATGTATTTAGACAGGTTTGGTGTGAAAGCTATGCAGTGTATGCCCCAGCCCACCTAATTGAATTTCCAGTGGCTTTTTTTAAAGCAGCATTTTCCCGTAAACTATTCCTGGTGAGGGTCAGTCAGAGTTGAGCTGATTAGCACTGTGTCTCCTGCCAGGACGTGTGTTTGATAAATCCAGCGATGCGGCTCTGATGCTTGCGCTGATCTGCCTGCTATGGGCCGGTCCCTCACAGGGGGATTCTCCTAGGGGAACATGGTGCCCCCCTGTTCAGAAATAGCCGAATTATTTCCATCTCTTTGACCTTTTTAATGAAGATGAGACGCCAGTGCTTAGACGCATGTGACTGTCCAGGCCAGGCTGGGCTAATCCCATCAAAAAAATGTCCTGTAAGGCCTCACATAGAGTAGAGACAAGTGTGGATGTCCAGTCACTGTCCAGAGATGATCTATTGGGTGTGTGCACACTAACGTTCAAAAGGTATATCATTTTAATAATTTGTTCAGAATATATTGGCCTCAATATATTAATGTGTAGCCACTACATATTAATTTGTGGCCTCGCCATATTAATTAGTGGCCTCAATATATTATATAATGGCCTCAATATATGAATTGCTTGTCTCACCATATTGAAAACCACAACTTTTTAATTTGTGGCCTCAATGTATTAATTAGTGGGCTTGATATATTAATGTGTGGCCACTACATATTAATTTGTGGCCTTGTCATATTAATTAGTGACCACAACATCTTAATTAGTAACCTCACCATATTAATTAGCAGCCACAGTATTTTTAGTGGCCTCAACATATTAATTAGTGGCCTCAACATATTAATTAGTGGCCTCAATATATTATATCATGGCCTCAATATATGAATTGCTTGTCTCATATTATAAACCACAACGTATTCATTTTTGGCCTCAATGTATTAATTAGTGGGCTTGATATATTAATGTGTGGTCACTAGAAGCATAATTTGTGGTCTGAATATATTAATTAGTAGCCTCAATATATTAATTAGTGGCCACTAGAAAAGGAATTTGTGCTCTCAGTATATTAATTAGTGACCTCAATGAATTGATTACTGTCTTTAAAATATTAATTTGTGGCCCCAACATATTAAGTAGTGACCACAGCATATTGCCCAGTGTCCTCAATATATTACTTAATGACTTCGGTGTGTATGTATGTGTGTGTGTGTGTGTGTGTGTGTGTGTGTGTGTGTGTGTGTTTCAGATGCGCGTTGTGAAGTGTGTGATTCTGTCCTTTGTCTTCATGATCAGCCCCCCACACTGCAGCTCCTCCACCATCCAGCAGCAGGTAACCGAGAGGACAGCGGTTCATCTAGATAGGCCACGAGAGATTCTAATGATTCTAATCAACAGAACCCCAAGAGTCCACAGTCCGAGCACAGTCACAGATAAGTGGCAATCTGCACCATCTGATCAGATTTCTGTAATGAATTTCAGAACAACCCGGACATGCGTGGCTTTCCGCACTAAAACCGGCTCACTGCTTTGCAATATGGGGACTTTTCTGTGCTGCATAAAATCTGCTTCATTATGGTACCAGCAGCCTGCAGTGTGCAGATAGTGAACTCGGGGTAATGAGCTTTAGAGCAATTCTCCTGACTCTTAGTCGTGGTTTTCTAAATTCATCCTGCAGGAAAAGTAATACTATGTACTGTGCTCCTATAGAACTGCTCTATCCTTCTATCTATCTGTCTGTCTGTCTATCTATCTATCTATCTATCTATCTATCTATCTATCTATCTATCTATCTATCTATCTATCTATCTATCTATCTGTCTGTCTGTCTGTCTATCTTTCTGTCTGTCTACCTTTCTGTCTGTCTATCTATCTATCTATCTATCTATCTATCTATCTATCTATCTATCTATCTGACTGTCTGTCTGTCTGTCTGTCTGTCTGTCTTCCTGCCTGCCTGTCTATCTATCTATCTATCTATTTATCTATCTATCTATCTATCTATCTATCTATCAGTCAATCTATCTATCTATCTTTCTGTCTGTCTGTCTGTCTGTCTGTCTTCCTGCCTGCCTGTCTGTCTATCTATCTATCTATCTATCTATCTATCTATCTATCTATCTATCAATCAATCTATCTTTCTGTCTGTCTGTCTGTCTGTCTGTCTGTCTTCCTGCCTGCCTGTCTGTCTATCTATCTATCTATCTATCTATCTATCTATCTATCTATCTATCTATCTATCTATCTGTCTGTCTGTCCATACTTCTCTGAATTTCCCAACAGTTTAATGTCCATCAAGTTTAAGGACCAGAACTTTATAATAAGAACTGAAGTTAAACCACAACAGATTTTACCTGAGGTCTTTTTGAATGCCCCCCCCCCCCCCCAGCCTTCTCTCTCACTCTCTCTTTCTCTCTCTTCAGGATCCAACAGCTCTTCCAGCTAACGCAGCGTTTTTAGCTGATGTCAGTGTGGAGCGATGTGGAGACCCAGAGAACAACACTAAAGTCCAGCAGGCCCAAAAGAGGCAGAGGGGCTTTCCTGGGGGTAGAGCTCCCCTGGACCCTCTGTCTGTCAGCCCTGTCAAACCGAAACGAGACCGGCCAAGGTATGAGGGTGCAAGCCAATGTTCAATATCATATTTGCAAAAGGTCACGTCCATGTTTTTCCTGTAAAATTTCAGCATACATTACAAACACTACTGTTAAAATATCTAATAATAATAATAATAATAATAATAATAATCATAAAAACAATAGTAAAGAATATATTACACTGAGAATTTCCCCGCTGTGGGACTAATAAAGGATTATCTTATCGATATATATATATATATATATATATATATATATATATATATATAACCTAATAATAATAATATAGTAATATAGCATTCTATTGAACTGGCTACAGTTGGATTAAACTATTTATACTTATTTTTAATAAATAAATAATAAATTCAAATAAACCTTTTCTACCTTTTAGAGTCATCTACAGCTCTGTTCATCGTTCTCTAATAATTATTAAGTCTGTAAAGTTACTAACATATTAGACTCATTTTATACAGCAGTGAAACTGGTTCTCTGTCCCTGAGAACAGAGTGATTCCAAGCCCCTGAATTCTAGTGTATCTCAGAGGAAGCCAAACGCCATGTATCTGGTGATGGATCACGCAGCATCTAATTAAGGTGCTACGATACCAGACGTTATGTTATGATAACAGAGCAAGACAGCCGTGGCTGATGCGTCAGAAGAATTCCCGTGAGAGAGAACATTTCCACACGAGTTCAGTCAGTCAGTCATCCACCACGAATAGATCAGACCAAACAAACAGATCAGATTAAAATGATTAGAGATCATATGAAGGGGTCCAATGGAACCAGCTTTCTCAGGGGGTTATTTTTTCAGTGTCAGGTCAAGAGGTCATGCCTATCTTCATATCTTTAAGTACCTGTAATAGTAATAATAAGTCTCACATGTTTTAAACATATGTAAATATCTATACACTGATTTGCCAAAACATTATGATCGTAACGAATCAAATCTTATTACATCCTATGGCAACAGTGCATGTCAAGGTCTAGGATATCTGTTAGATGGTAACTGAACAGCTAGTTCTGGTAGTCAACATGTTGGATGCAGGAGAAATGGTCAGGAGAAATTGTCAAGATGGTCACGATGGTCTGGCTATGAAACCGACAGCTGCAGACAGAGTGCCCATTCTAACCCCTGTCCACCATCAATGGGTAAACAAGCTTCTGGATTGGACCTTCTTCCTGCGATGGAGGAAGGTCACCTGTATCTCGGGGATGGTCTGCCACCTGGAATATGCTGGATTCACGTCAAATCCATTGCAGTTCCATATATATATAGTTCCACATATATATATATATATATATATATATATATATATATATATATATATATATATATATATATATATATATAGTCAACAGAAATAACCCATTTATATGATATAAAATGTATTAATAATAATATATTTCATGTGTATTATATATAAGTAGGACTGCTTGTATGCCAATAATAAGTCTGATGTGTGATATATGTGCTATTTTATTACATATAGGTATATATCACAAACAAGATTTTATATATATATATATATGTACCTATATGTAATAACACTATGCACAATATGTGCATACAAGTATGTCCCATACTTATTTTAGATATATCTATAAGTACACACACACACACACACACACACACACACACACACATATATATATATATATATATATATATATATATATATACTATGCCCAGTATTATTATTATTATTATATATAGGTACTTATAGAAATACCAAAAAAATACATATGGAACACTATCATATATATGTGTTTTGTTATGTTAGATATGTAAGTACATATATGTAATCATAAAAACCTTGGTGAGTATATATACATACATATATATACGTAAATATCTATATGTAATATGGAATATGTCCTGTCCTTAACAGGCGGATCAAGCCATCTCAGAAAAGACGACTGGGCTCGGGTTCACTTGACCAAGTAAGAGTCAGCCAGAGCGGCCCGCTGACACCAGTCAGACCAGCAGACAGCAGCTGTACCGGTCAGGCTGAAAAGAACACCAGCAACGACCAGCAGAAGCTGGAGCCAACGAAGCACTCTGTGACCACAGACAGAAGCCCTTCAGACGTCACCAGAACTCGACTGTCCAAAGGCAGATCCAGGACTGGCTTTGGTCTTCCAATAGATCGCATTGGACTCGGCCGTCTACCCGGTGGGAGGAGATAGGGACTCTTTTGAGAGACATTCTTCAAGCAGTAGTTCAGTTCAAAAAGCACATTCACACAGTTTCCCCACATAACCCAGATGTAGCTGATCAGCTAAGATCATAATAGTGTCTGAAGTTTGCTTCTTTAGCTAAAAGGCTAATTTACAGTAGCTAACTGGTATGCTAATGGTGCTAACAGCACACCTAAATTTATCATACATTCACTTTAAGTCACCTTGAACCAGTCTGAGGTGTTTAGTTATCTGTAATAAACTTACATATATATATATAAATATAATATATATACATATATTATCTATATCTATCTATTTATTATCTTTTTTTTTAGATAACAAGTCTTTTAGCCATTACTGAACATTTAAAAATATTTTGAGGACAGTGTGTGATGATTTTGGCGTGTAATTAGCACTACATGCTAATCTGTGGCTACAAATGTCCATTGTTAGCCAGCCTCATAGCTCCAGTGCCCAAATAAAAGTACCTTAGACACAATACATCTATGATCAACTATATTTCTGGGAATTGGGCAATAGCTGTCTGTTTAAGTGATTAATAAATATCAAATATTAAATGTATATTTGCGATGTGATGAGTGTTGTCCCACTGTAATCTTGGAATAATCAATGACAAGGTCCAGACAACCTGGCAGGGCATCTCCCAAACAGCAAGGCTTGTGAGGGGCTCCTGGTCAGCTGAGGTAAGTAACTTCTGAGGACATTCTGATTAAAAACCAGGCAATGAAGGCTTTCCCATCTGGGTATGACTTCCGTGGCACACACCTCAGATTTATACTTAATTTAATTTAATAATGGTTAGGAGAGGAATACCTCAGCTGTAGAGTCAGAGTGCCCATGCTAACCCCTGTCCACCGTCAAAAGTGCCTACAATGGGTAAACAAGCTTCTGGATTGGGCCTTCTTCCTGCGATGAAAGGAGGTCGCCTGTGTCCTGCTTTTTTTGGTGGCTCAGAGTCTCAGAGAAATATTTAATGATGGTTATAACATCTATATCTGAGGTGTTCAGTAATCGGCCATCTCTAATAGACTCACTTACGAGATCACTTGGCTTGGTTTTATGTGCTTTATTTGATGCAGTAAAGAAACTGGTCCAAAGTAAGCCTCATCAATCCCATTTAAACAGATTTAAGAAGAAATGAAGAAGAGTTGATTAAGAGATGAAAAAATAAATAAATTAAAGTAAAAAATGAGAACTTGGAACGGCACCATTGAGAGATTGAGAGACTGTCATAAAACGGTGATAACTCTAAAGATCAGCGATCAAGCTGAGCCCTCGGGCGGTCAGCAAGCTGTCCATGATTTCCAGAAGTAGTTTCTGCACCCAGGTTTGCGCCTCTTCTCGTCAGATGTGGTGTCTAAAGCTGCTAACTGATCTACGTCCTCCTCTTGACGTTTCACGGCCTCTCTCTGGTCTAATGACCTCTCTATGAAGGGGGTAGCATCGTCCAGTTTGTTTTGCCTTGAGGTCATGAGCCATATGTAGTCGTCAGGTGCCTGAAAATCCAAGCAGACCTTTAGTCCATACTCATGGTTGGCTTGTGTTGAGGTGCTACTGATGAACATATACAGAGAATGGCAGTTAGAGAGACGACAGGCCTACCTGCTCGCTGTTGGAAGCGATGCCTGCTTCGCCCGGGTCTCGCCTCGGTAGCAGACGGGACGTCTCTCCCAGCGTAAAGTCGATGGTCAGTGCCAGGCAGACGAATGTGAAGCCGCAGTGGAACAGCATTATTCCAGTCTTCTGTTGCACTACAGACAGCTCCTGACTGAAGAATGAGCGCGAGCGTCAGTTTTAAACCTGAAGGTTTGGGTGGTCTTTTATGCTCGTGATCTTGACGTCATAAGGAACGTCAGATCTTCCAGGAATTCCGTTTATCCATTGAACACTGGTGCATCCCTCTCATTTACAAGCCCAGTTTCCTGTGATGTCATTAAACAAAGAGTACACATAGAGCAGACCCACACTATTGGATGCCTTATTATGGGAAACGCTCCTACCGAGGCACTGGGTGGGGTTTGCTAATGAACCTGTGGTGCACACACATCCCCTAACAACTAGAGAGCGCCGCTAACGGCTGTGTGCCCTGGCTGAATATGGAAAAACATCACATATACCAATCAGACATTTTGTAGGTCCCCTTGTGCCCCCACGGGACCTCTAAAGATGTCCAGTGGTCACTAAAACACCATGACATGAGCAGCAGATCCTTTAGGCCCTGTAAGTTGTGAGCTGGGGCCTCTATGAGCATCAGTGAGTCTTGGGCGCCAATGGTCCTATCACTGGTTCACCAGTTTGGGTAGGTACCATATAACTGACCACCCCATAAGAGCTGCCTGATGTTTCCGAGATGTTCTGACCAGGTCTGACTTGTCTAGAACATCACAGTCTGGTTCTTGTCAGAGTGTCTCAGGTTCTTACGCTTGCTCATTTCTCCACCTTTCCATTACCTTCAGGAACTGATTGTCCACCTGCTGCCTGATAAGTCCGCCTCTTGACAGACAGGAGCCACTGGAACCAGATCATCATGTTATTCAGTTAAGCTGGCAGTGGTTTTAATGTTATGGCTGATCGGTGTATTTTTAGAATATATGCAAATATATATATATATATACATAGGCTCGGAAAACACACACTCACACACACACACAGGAAGAGTGTAAATCATGTGACATGTCCATTAGGCCTTCTCAGTAAATGACACACATTGATGTGTTTCTAAGGTGACCCTTTTATCTCAGCCCAATAAAGCCGGCGCTGTTTACAGCATGCAGGTCTGAGCTGGACTAAATTCAGGGAAACAGGGACATTGCTTATTTTACCGGTCCTCCAGGTACAGTGACCTCATACTAGTCCACGTTTCCAATATATTAGCAATGGGTGATAATCAGACCAGATCAGACCAGAATGAACCTAAACTGGTTCCTTACCCAGGCGGCTGCAATCTTGTCCACTGTGCAATGGAAAGAGGTCATAAAGCACTGTGTAAAATCCAGTGGTGGACCATGACTATTGGAGCCAGGCCTTCAGTTCGGCCCATTCATGTCAAATCTCATGTCCAAACTCTGTTAGATAAGGTCCTTTAGCAGTATTATATATATATATATATATATATATATATATATATATATATATATGATTTATGGGGGGTAGAAAAGTATTGCACATTGTAATGTTACATTACATTGAAGGAGCTCTATTTCCTGTAAGTGTGTGTGTGTGTGTGTGTGTGTGTATGCTAGGAGAGTCTCATGCATGGGTGGGAGCTGTTCTCCAGCATGGATGCCAGCTTGACTATCATCCTCCATCAGTCTCCCACCACCTGCACTGGGTCAAGGAGGCTTCCCAGGTCTCTTCCTTCTGTCATCGAGACGCTACTGCCCCAGCAGGCCACTCCATAAAAGATGACAGATGCCAGAAGCATCTGACTAGGGGGTCTCCTATATGTTAGATTATCCTCAGATTCTAAACTATATCTCTGAAATGAGAGTGACACAAGCCAGGGTTTCCACAGTCAACCTCTGGTTCAGCGTCCATCGGTTCAGGTCAGTTCAGTTCTGCAGCTCCAATATAAAACACACGACCCCTCCGGCCTACTGGGTCAATATAGCAGCAGTGCTGTAGCACGTTTGCTGCTCCACTGATGTCCTTCGTGATGAGGCCAAATAGACTTGCTGTTCTAGTTATAATAGAATATAATAGATTTATTGAATTCTAGTCATGGAAGTCATGAAAGTCAAATACATGTTAGCATGTTCATGGGGAAATGGTGGGTGTCTATGGTATGTGGACATACACGCTCATGTTGGGCGAGGGTCCCTAAGAAGAAGCCTATTCGACCTATCCGGACTCCTTTGCACCCCTGTCTGTATCTGGTCAAGCTGGACATGGAACTAATAAGCCATAATAAGCCACATAAGCCAGTATGTGGGCTACCAGGTGTAATGTAATTATGTCAGCATTATGCATGAAATAAACTATAATAATAATATCATAATATAATATATAATAATAAATAAACTATATATTTTTGAGAGGATTTTTGCATCTAGTTTAGATGGATAGCTCTGAAGCAGAGACATTGTCCACTATAGGGACTAGGTTTTAGAAAATATTTATTATTATTATTATTATTATTATTATTATTATTATTATTATTATTATTATTAGTAGTACTACTACTACTACTGATTGTTCTCGAAAATACATAAAATTATGAAAAACACGGTGTTGAGTTTATTTACGTCTCTGCACAATCCTGCATCCCTTGGTTTCCTGCCGAATAGGATTGGATAGCTAATTCGGAAGCAGCAGTTAAATGTTTTAATAAATAAAATAAAATGTATTAAGAAAAAATTAAGTCATAATTATAACATGTTTCAATGTTTCGGTTGCCTGTAATAAATAATAAAGCCGCCTGTGTGCTAGCTAGCTAGCTAGCATTTCCCGCCGAAATGCAAATATTTCTATTCAGTTCATATCAAATAAATGAGCATTACGACTATTTGCGTTCATCTCATATAGATAAAAAACATACTATGCTGATAATAAAGCGTTGTTAGTTTTAAATTGTGCTGAGGTAATAGCGAAAGGAATCAGGCAGACGTTACAGTGACCCTCAGGGGTCCTTGGGGTGCAGGCTGTGGTAGAGGCCGTTTTTGATGCAACACTGATGGAAACGAGTCACGTTCGCTCTGACTTCCACAACAAAAATGGCGACCGTGTGAAGGAAATATACCAACATCTCGACGCTCTGAGCCGAAATTCAGCCATTTAAACATATTTAGTCACATTTTTCTCGCCTGTCTTCGCCAGTATGGGAGGCGGAGATCTTGTAAGTACGGGTTTCTGAGTGTTTTATTCGTTAGTTTGGTGTAAAATCCGTACTTTATAATAAATAACCCGATTATTTAGCTGGCTGTTATGTTCGATACACGATCCTGGGTTACTCTGTACAAGAGTGTGGACAGATGATTAGATTTAACTGATATTTCAAAGTATTTCAATGTATTTTAATGTGTTTTAATGTATTTAATGGACTTTAAAAGAGCAGGACGTTTATGTGGCGCCTAACTTCTACACTAAAATATCTGTATTTTATTAATTTTACTGCATTTTTAACTCTACATGTGTTCTAGTTCTCTAAAATATCAATCCAAATGGTTTTAGTCTTCATTAGTACATTTTAAGAACAATAAATCAGCAGATATGTTCAACATGTACAACATCAGATCAGATCCCTAATAGTAATAGTTTTATATAGCTAGTATTTGTCAATTATCGTGTTAATTAGTTAATTATATCTATTTACTGTATAATTCTAGGCATATTACATAAATATTAGGCATCACATGACAGTAGAAAGTCCTCTAGTATGGCTCTAGCACTGAATGGTACAGAATGGTGGTTAAATGATTCGGTTAGTGATGCTGAATCATTTAAAACGCTCGAACGAACTGAATCACTTGCTCGGTTTTAACCTGACGTCACATAATCTAACAATATCAGTGATGTTTATGTATTTGTTGTATTAAATGAGTATAAAGAATGCACCTTTACTGTAATTAGACGTAAACCCCTGTGTATAATAATGAAATTCTGCTTTTTGCACACAGCCAGGTTGGACAGCTGTGGTCAGATCGCAGATGGGTCAGTCAGAGAGAAGCAGAGAAGGCCAAGGCCTTGCTCAGGGGCCTGACAGTGACAGCTTAGAGAATCTGGGTATTGAACCCACAACCCACCAGTTGTAGTAGCCCAGCATTCCCACCGCTGAGCCAGCACTGCCCCTGATCATGTCCTCTAAACGGAGTGAATCACATGATGTGATGGCAGACTGGGGTTTGACTCCCTGGCCGATCGAATACCAATAAGAGTCCTTGAGCAAGACTCCTAACTCTGTGATCTCATGTAAGAGTTGGTTTTAGTGATGCTAAAAATAATCAGCAGCATCAGATCAGATCCCGAATCCCTAATAATAATATTTATCAAGTATCCTGTTAGTTAATTATCTGTATTTACTGTATGATTCTAGGTATATTAAATACATATCAGGCATCACATGACCACAGTATGGCTTTAGCAATTCTACCTAAGAGAGTATTAATATGAGGTGTTAAATGATTCGGTTAGTGATGCTCATACTGAATCATTTTAAATGCTCAACCAAAGTGAATCACTCGCTCAGTTTCAAAAATCTAAATTTTACACGTGACCTGACCGTGTGGTTTCAAGGTACACTGGGGTTTGATTCTCATGTCGATCAAATTCCAATAATAGTCCTTGAGCAAGACTCCTAACTCTATGTTCTCCTACCTGGCTCACATGATTCAGATGGAAGTCTGTCTGGATAAGAGCGTCAGATAAATGCTGTGAATGTACATGAGCTAACCTCTCCCTGAGGCCCTGTGTAAGTTTGACCATCTGTAGAACCTCTAGTTTCACAGTTATTCAATGGTAATGATGAAAATGTGAATATTCTCAATTATAAAGCCTTAATTTCCAGCTCTTCATTAATTTATACACACGAATATGACCCATGTAATCAGTGGTGTTGTACTTGGCGTTTACAGCATCAGTAAATCTGATGGCCGAACAGAGTTCTTTTCAGCTGTGTCTGAATGTAGGTTCTGAATGATCCTTTTCCCCCCATTTCCTCAGAACTTGAAGAAAAGTTGGCATCCGCAAACTTTAAAGAACATCGAGCGGGTGTGGAAAGCCGAGCAGAAACATGAGGCAGAGAGGAAGAAGATTGAGGAGCTGCAGAAGGAGCTGAAGGAGGAGCGAGCTCGAGAGGAGATCACCAGATACGCCCAGGAGACGGGGGCTTTAAAGTGCGTTACTTCTTTTCTGCAGCTCGTTTGTTTGATGTGTCATTTATTGTTCATAAACGTTCAAGATATGAAAATTTTAGGCCCAAAAAAACAATTATGCATGAAATTTACTTAATTCAAATGTTTACATATGAATAATTAAATCAACAGAAATGACTCAAAATTAAAATGATTCACATTAAATTGAACTAAAAATTAAATAACACTGATGGATCTCAAGTTTGTATTTCTGTATTTAATATACATAATATAATATTTATTTATTTATTTATTTAACAGCTATAGAATTGAATGCCTCTAAAAGCTCCTTAATACCAGATTAAGGTTATGAATACCCTGCCTGAACCCCGAGACACTGATTTACCAAAGCTTAAAATTAAAACCTTATGGGCTGGTTCCCACAGAGTTTAAACCTATTCTAGACTAAATTCCTTTATTAATTAAATAATTTTAATAGAGAATCGGAAAAACTCTTCAAGGACTATACACTTTCCTTCCTGTGGAAGATTTCTGTCACAGATCCGCCACATCAAACCCACTCTCTGTCTCAGTGATTGAATTATGCAGAAGTTAGTGGAAAATGAACCTTTAATAAGCTTTATTCGTGTGGAGGTAAGGCGCATTGAATTAAGGTTCATTCAGTGCCCCATTTGTTTTCAATATCTATTTAAGCCCCATCAGTTTAAAATACCCTGAAAGATGCTCTACCACTCAAGCTCTTTACCTTTGACATTTCAGGAGGAAAGATGAGCGTCTGGACTGGATGTATCAGGGCCCAGCAGGGCAGATCTCTCGCGAGGAGTACCTCCTGGGCCGTCCCGTTGATAAGCAGATCACGCAGCAGTATGAGGAACCAGAGAGTGGTCCTTCCAGTGAGACTGGCCTACTGCCCGGCTCCATTTTCAACCCCAGCACTCCCGCGTCCAGCCTGGACATGGCTGCTAAGATCAGGGAGGATCCACTTTTTGAGATACGGTGAGTGTTGTTTGTTTTAATAGGTGTTTTTTAATATTCTTCATTGACTGAAACCATTTAAGGATGTCCTGATCCAGGAAGCAAGATTGGCCTTTTCTTTTGTCTTGTGATATTTGATACTTTTTAATAAAGTGTATTATGTATTTTTGTATTTAAGTATTTGTATCTTTTTTTTAAGTGTTTTTAATTACATCATCATGTACTAATAGGCGATGAAATAATATTAACCAGTAAAAAATATTATTATTATTATTGTTTCTTTTATTATTTATTTATTTAGTAAGTTTTTTCTCCTCCCCATCCCACCAACCACACCTATCATGTGGTGAGCAGATGCACTCAACTAGCGCTCTCTTCTCTCCATATCTAATTGTATTGTACTGAAGTATATAAATAAAAATAATAGCATTAGCAAGTAAATGTACATAAAGCACTATGTGATTTTCTTTTTTTTTAATTATTATTATTTATTTATTTGTTTTGCTTTTGGGCTCCCCTTGCAGTTGCGGAGTGGCCGCAATCCATAGCCGTAAATGCAAATTGTGCTTTGAGCTCCCCCTCATAGAGAGCTGTACACATGCATTTCTGGACAGTCTGAGAGCTGCAGAAGGTTGATCTGAAGGTAGAGCAGCATGTGGGCTGAGGCGGTAGAGCAATACCACAGGATTTTACACTAATGACTCTATGGGTTACGCAGCGTTACACAGCAGCAGTTCTGGAGAGCGGTTCTCCTCCTGCAGCTCCACCACCAAACCTCCATAGTGCAGTAGCAGCAGCGTTCTGTCCGGCCCGGAGTGGCAGTGATGGAGACGCCATTCATCCCTGTTACAGTCAGTGGAGAATCAACAGGATTCTGAACTGATTCTGATTTGCTGCTTTATGAAACTTTGCTGTTGTGTAATTACAGTGATTAACTGACGATAAAGCTTTATGAGTAACAGTGTCTTTTTCTTTCTTTTCCAGTAAACGAGAGGAGGACAAAAAGAGGAGCGTTCTCACAAATCCCGTAAAAATGAAAGAAATCCAAAAAATGGTGAGCTTCAAAGCCTCCTCAGAATGTGTTGCTAAGATTACGGTGCCTCGTAAACATCAAGTGCCATTAATTCCCCTTTTTACCCCACAGCTGCGTCAAAATCTTGAGAAGGAAAAGGACAAGAAGAAGAAGAGGAAGAAGGACAAGAAGGAGAAGAGGGAAGAGAAGGAAAGGAGGAAAGACAAGAAGCACAAAAGGAGGAGTTCCAGCTCTGATGAGGAAGATCGAAAGCACAGGTAGAAGTTAATTAAAGTACATGCTCTCCAAGAGCCGGACCAGCCTTCCTGAAACTGTCCAGTAGTGCTGGACCCAGTAAATCACCCAGTAAATTACAAAAAAAATGTTTGTATCGATTTATCAGTTATCGTAACATTTAAACAACCAGTAAAAGCCTGTCATAAATATTTTTCATTATTATTACAGACATTTACCAGCACTTTCTGTTTCCTGAGGTTAAAGAAAACACTCTGAAGTTTAGTAGCCTTTTACACAGAGACGTGGACTTAAAGGTGAAATTGCTGCAGAAGCTCTTTGTGTGTCTAAACTGGTGTTTTGGGGTTTTTTTTACTGCTCTGAAATGTGAATTTAAACAGCAGTTAAAAGCTGTTTGGTGAAGCTGAGCTAGATTATGCTTCCCTGCCTGCACGTGTTTCTGCATTCTGGCTGTTTTTTTATTTTTCAGCTCTGAAACTTTTATTAAAAATAAAATACAGCCTATAAAAAGTGGACCACTATAAATATCAGGATTTAAAGCATCTATTTAATATTTAGTCAGTATCGGTATCGGTACTCTGGTATTGATATAAGAAAGGAAACAGTGGTAATCAGTGCCACCATTTTTATATATATATATATATATATATATATATATATATATGTATGTATGTGTGTATATATATATATATATATATATACATAACACTGACACACACTTGCCAAGCACTTTCTGAACACGCTACCATAATGTAGAGAAACTGAAGGCTTTCAAAGAAAGCTGTAATTATCCACCTATTTATTATTTTGTTCTGTTTTACACACTAAAAATATTTAATATACACTTTAAAGTAGTAAACGAAGCCAGTGTTCACCTATAATGTCAATTTATCTGTCAATTTTACCCCCAGTTTGGACTGCCAGTTACCCAACTTGTACGTAACCCCATCGTGCTGCACGGCAGTGCCCCAGTCACCAGTGAGGGCTGACTAGCACACGCCCCCTCTGACACATGAGGGGAGAGTGCCTTTTACCCACCCTGGAGAGGGAGAGAGAGAGAGCGAGCAAGGCCAGTTGTGCTCTCTCTGGGCCTCTACCCCTAGCAGCATGAGCAAAATTCGAACCAGCAACCAGCTGATCATGGCGCCTTAGTCCGCTTAGGCCCTTGCGATACACATTTCTGATCATGCTGCCCAGCCCTACTGTCCAGATATGAATTGTGTGTTAATGTCAGGCATTAAACAGCCTCTTTGACTCTGAATCTGAAGCTCATTGAAACCTATTGTGGTTTTTTTTTTTTTTTTTTTTTTTTTTTTTTTTTTCCTCCAGCAGGTCAAAGGAAGAGAATGGAGTGACCAGTTCTCATTCACACCACAAATCTGGCTACGGACTCCAGGTGAGTGTTTCCATCAAGTCGTGTGTGTAGTGTAAGTCTGTGTAGTGACTCTAAATGAAGAATACACACCAGAGACACCATGTGCTGCTGGTCACCCTTCCCTGTGAAGGTCAGTGTCTGTGTGCTAAAGCATGTTTTAATGTTTTGTGATCTGGTTTTTGATGCAGTTTCCAGCAAGCAGATCTCATCAGTCATCAGAGTCGAACCACGCTGATCACCGCAGAGGCAGGAGTCGCTCTCCGCTGCGTCACAGAGAGGAGAAAAGCAACCACTCCTCTCATGAGTCAGACAAAAGATCTAAAGTCCGAGCCCCCAGCCCCCCCAGGCACAGAGAGCGCTATCAAAGACCACAGACCACCAACTACAGCAAGTACGTCTCTACCTGAACAGGGTACACATAATTAAAGCTGATAGTTTAAAGGAGTAATTACTTATTATTTATTAATTATTATCTTTTTGTTTGTCGGTTATAAAGGCCTCACGGTACAAAGGGGCTCATCCAAACTACAAAGAAAGATTAAGACTGCCTTTCCAAAATCTACTCCATGTCCAAATGTTTGCGGACACCCCTTCTAATGAATGCATTCAGCTACTTTTAAGTTGCACCCATCGCTGACACAGATGTGCAATCTGTCTAATCCCGCTAGAGAAGTAGTGGCAATAGAATAGGACTCTCTGAAGCAGCTAGACATGAACCTATATGCCAGGTGTGGGCTAGAGGGGTATAAAGCCCTCCAGTGGAAAAACTGTGTTCTCTCGAATGATGGATGATGCTCCATCCGATACTTTTGAGGGATTAGGTGGGGTGGCGATCAGCCAATATTCTGATCTCTGACTAACTATTCTGGCAGAATTCAATCAAATCCTTACAGCAATGTTTCTCCAAAATCTAATAGAAAGTCTTCTTCCCTGGACAGTAGAGACAGCTACTCCAACAAAAGCAGGAGAAACTTTTAATAAGGATACATTTTAATACCCTTGAATTTAGAAGAACAATGCCTGAGCAGGTGTCCCAATACTTTTGTCCGTAGAGTGTGCTTCACATACACACACATCTGGGACTTTTAACCAGTGCTGCGCAGTGCTTGCAGATTTACAGGGATCTGTAAATGTAAGCTCTCACCATCTGTTGTTGTTTCCTAGGCGTCTCTCAGCTGAAGAGCTGGAGAAGAAGAGGAAGGAGATGATGGGCTTCGCCCGTGAAAGAGAGGAGGAGAGGGAGAGCAACGTGAAGAGGTACAAGCGACAGGACGAACAGGAGAAAGCCCGGACTGATGCGAAACACGACCACCATGCCAGCTTCATACAGTGAGTATCACTAAAGAACCACACCAGCCAATCAGTGGCTTTTCATCTTCCATGGCGACCAATGGGAGCATCAGCATTCAGAAGGTCTACACCCACAGCCGTGCGATGGATGTAACAAAATAACAAAATACGTAATAAAATTTGATATTTGGGTTTCAGACTCTGCAGAACTAAAATTTCAGCCACTAGGGGGCGCACTAGCCAGATTTGGAACTGTAGGAGTAAGTGTCATATACCTATACACTACATGGACAAAAGTATTGGGACACTCACAGGAGTCCCATTCTAAACCCATAGGCATTATTAATAAGGAGCTGGTCCCCCTTCTTTGCTCTAAGCTCTACCAGCAGCAGCAGCAGGTCTGGAGCTCTCCTGCAGTTACTGAGTCAGTTGGAGGCTTTTCTGCACTCTGCTCTGAGCTCAGCACTCGGCCCTGACCCCGCTCTGTAACTTTACATGGTCTGACAGACACTCGGTGCCTGAGCTGCTCTCTGTGAGCTGTTCCTCCTAAACGCTTCCACTGTTCAATAATAACACCACTCACAGCTGATGGAGGAAGATCTAGGAGGGAGGAAACTTCACCAGCTGACTTGTTGGCTCCTATTACATACAGAATCACGCTGGAGTTCAGTGAGCTCCTCAGAACCTCCCCTTCTTTCACTGATGTGCAGAAGAAAGGCAGACTGCAGGGCTAGGGGCTCGACTTTACACACCTGTTGCTGTGTATTTTAACTGTGTTTTGCCTTTCTCCACTCAGCAACATGAAGCTGGAGAGTGCTGCCACCTCGTCAGTGGAGGACAGAGTGAAACGAAACATTCACTCCATTCAGAGGACCTCTGCCTCCCTGGAGAAGAACTTCATGAGAAGATAAGGACCACAGAGAAAGGAGGACCACAGACTCTTTTCCAGTTTCTTCGGTTTTCGCCGACATTGTTTGGACCATTTCTGATGCTTCACGCAGTACATTGTATTGGACCTAAGCAAACCCAGCCTAACCTCATATTGGCCTGGAGGTGACTCTCTTGACCTGGTCAACAAATGCATTTTCACCAGCAAGGATGTTGTACAGTAATTTTACATTTTTACTACTTTAAATTCTGTAAAATCGTAAAAATCCTATACGGTGAGAGTATGTGTAGTCTTTTTAGTGGTTACCTTACATCTCTTAGATGTTTTTGTCTTGAATTTTAATACATAATTCTTCTGTGTGATTTTATTTTTTTTTTACTTTTAAAGATTTCAGGATATAAGAACACAATTCTTTTGTCAGTAGAAATTCTATGCAGTGTCCTTTACAGTCCTCACACTCTAAAAAGTAAAGGTTTTTCAAAGTAGGGCTGGGCGATATATTAAAAACACTATCACGATATTTAAAGATTTTTTTTCGCATTTGATTTTTATCACGATACAAGTCATCACAGACTAAAAACATCGGTAGGGACAGATTCTTATAAACTACTATTCAGATCCTCTCCTGTACTGAATACACTGATTTATACACTATTAACATCTGCTGCTCTTCATCTAATGAAACCAGTCTAATTACACTGTTAGTAATGAATCCTGCAGCTAATCAGTGTTTATTAAGCACATGATTAACAGTCTCCTCCATATGCTTAGAAAAGATTATTATCACCACAACAAATTATGTATCACGATACGATAAAATATCGACATATTGCCCAGCTCTCTTTCATATATATAATAACCATCTTTGGTTCCGTAAATAACCATGTTTGTAATATATAAAAAGTGTTGTGGGTGTGTAGAACCTTGTCAAAGGTCTGATGAACCTCCATTTGATCTAAGAGTTTATGAGTTCAAAGGTTCTTCATAGATATTACATACTAAAGCCTTCTCTCTTGCTACTAGGGGGTCTTTGGGCAATGACCTAGAACCATCTTTGGTTCCATAAATAACAATTTCAAAGGTCTGAGGAACCTCCATTTGATCTAAGAGTTCATGAGTTCAAAGGTTCTTCATAGATATTACATCCTAAAGCCTTCTCTCTTGCTACTAGGTGGTCTTTGGGCAATGACCTAGAACCATCTTTGGTTGCATAAAGAACTGTGTTTGTAATGGAGATGTGTCAGAAACCTTTTAAAACGTCTAAAGAACCGACATTTGTTGTAAAGGTTCTTCGCACATATTGCATCTTAAACCCTACTCTCTTGCTACTAGGGGGGTCTTTGAGCAATGACCTAGAACCATCTTTGGTTCCATAAATAACCTTGTCAAAGGTCTGATGAACCTCCATTTGATCTAAGAGTTCATGAGTTCAAAGGTTTTTCATAGATATTACATCTTAAGCCCTTCTCTCTTGCTACTAGGGGGTCTAGTTCTTCACACATATTACATCTAAAGCCCTACTCTCTTGCTACTAAGGGTGATGCCATAGAAGGATCATTTTTGGTTCCATACAGAACCATGTTTGTATTATGGAAAAAGAGATGTTTTTGTGTGTAGAACATCTAAAGAACCATTTAATATAAAAGTCCTTCACCAATTTAAAGTTTCTTTACATATATTAAATCCTAAGGTGTTGCTACAAGGGGTTCTTTGGGTGATGCCATAGAAGAACTGCTTAGGGTTCCGTACTGAACCATATTTGTAGAAATGGTGTGAGCCTTTTAACCATTAGTTTGGCTGAGAAATATTACAAGTGAAGGTTCTTTAAACCTTTTTTTTCCTTCTTTTTAAAGGTTCCTCATACTTGGTCGTGTCACACCTACCAAGGATTTCAAAGTCCAGGACTGGAAGCTGGTTTCAAGGTCTAGATTTGAAGAACCGTTATAAGCACCTTTACTTTTAAGAGCGCAGCACTGGCTGTCACTAAGCTACAGCCTTCCTCTTCCTCTCTGTGGTGGTACGGTCAACAGCGGCAGAAATGTCCACATTAAAGCACACAGACCAGTTCGTTGATGCTATGTTCACTTTATTTGGAGCAGTTTGTGCTTTAGAACAGGATAATACTGAGACCGAGGAACCGTCAGTCCTACAATTGCTACAATTACGACAATTACAGAGGTTCAGCTGTGCTACACGGCAGCCTGCCCTGGAAGGTGAAGGCTACAGAGGAAGAAGTGGGGGTTGGGGGTGGGGGAGGATTTCTGCAGCATGTTCAGAAGAAATGCTTCTGGGTCCAGCTTCCGAGCCGAGACGTGGTCGCCGGTCAGCAGGCCGTCCTGGACTTCCAGAAGTAGTTCATGCAGGTGACTGGTTTGGGTGTGACTGGGTTGTCTCTCCGTTCAAGCTCCAGCCTGCTCTGAGGGGGTTCTTCTACCTGCATGGGCGCCAGCTCGGAGTTGCTGAGCATCCACTGGAGGTCAGGGAAGTTGAACCTTTCTGAGAGCTGGACGTTCAAAGGAGAGAAAATAGCACAGTGTGAGGACAAATCTGACCAGTGCAAGTCTGCAGCAGTAGAGCTCAATTGACAACATTGTGGTTAATAACAGGGTTGTAAATATTTACTTGGACATAAGTATTCAGACCCTTTACTATGACCCTTGAATTGCTGCTCTGGGGGGGGCTCGCATTTCTCTTGATCATCATCTTTGAGATGTTTCTACACCTTGATTGGAGTTGATTGGATTTGGAAGGACGCACCCCTGTCTGTATGAGGTCTCGCCGCTGACGATGCATATCAGAGCAAAAACCAAGGAGAAAAGACCTGCCAGTAGAGCTCAGGACCAGGAGAAGCCTACAAGAACATCCTGCTGCACTGAAAGTATGGAACAACTAGGACTGAGCTGGCCTCCCCACCAAACTAGGTAATCAGGGGAGAAGGGTCTTGGACCGAGAGGTGACCAGGAACCTAATGGTCACTCTGGCTGAGCTCCAAAGATCATGTATGCAGATGGGAGAAACGTTGAGATGGTCAACCATTTCTGCGACCCTCCACCAATCTGGCTTTATGGCAGATTGGCCAGACAGAAGCCTCTCCTCAGCAAGAGACTATGAGAAATAGGTTCTCTGGTCATATTGATAATATTGATAATAATAATTAACAAGTCAGAATTGATCACATCACCAAATCTCTAAATCCAGGTGTCCAGGTAGGCCTTTAATCCTGCACAGCTTGGTGGATACCTGCACACCTGCACACCTGATCCAACTCAACCGTCTCTAAGCTCTAAATCTGAGCATCAGCAACAACAAGAACTTCATGCTCTTGTTCTTGGCTCCTACCTCTTCTCCAGCTGGTCCTCCACGAGAGCCTTCCAGGGAATTCAACACCATGTGGGAGCGACCACACGATATGACGCCCACGGCCACGAGCAGGCACATGAGAGAGAGGGAGAGGTGGAGTGATGAGGAGGGCATTTCTTCGGTCTGTAGCAAGGAGCTGGTGGAGATCTGAAGCTTGGCAGTGCCCCTCGGGTGCTGTTCCCTGTCTGCCTCCAGCTGCAGGGCCTAGCTTTTATACAGCTGGCTTGTTTGTCCTTAAATGAAATCATTTTCGCATGGAAAGGTTTTACAACGCAGGTCCTCAAGCCACATCGTAAACCTGGGCCGGACCTAGCTCGCCCAAGTCGCTGGGTCACCAATCAAGCTCGCATCAATTTTTCCATCGTCAGCCGCTTTTCTAAAGAGTTCCCCAAGCATAGTTAATGGCTAATTCTCCAAAGGCCAAACAAAGTGTGCGGCCCACCCTAATAAACCGCTAATGGCTGTTCATTACATTACTGTGTTGCCTGGTGACCTCTGTGCTGACCTTTCCTTTTCCAGATCGTAAAGCATTAAGTGACTGATGCCGGCTAGCAGCATTATCTAGGCTGGGTGGAAAATGAAACTGCTAGACTCATCGTAACTGGATTTGTTGGGAGAACCGAGGATTTGACCCCAGTGTCTTTGCTTGGGCCTTGTCGGCTTCGTTTGCCAAGCAAGCAAATCTTGGTTAGAAGGCAGTTCAGTTGGAAAGGATGAAGACTATAGGCTGGTTTCACAAACAGAGATGAACAGAGATGAGTCCTTTAACCTCTGAATAGAAGGCCCTCAAATAGAGCCCTGTGTGACTCACAAAATCTGGTGGCCATAAGTCCGCCATAGCATTATCATTGGTCATTGGTCATCCTCATCTACATTGGCTCCTGTCAAGGCGTGGATATATTAGGCAGCAAGTGTACAGTCAGTGGTTAGAGCTTGTGGGTTCGATACCCGGGCTCGGCAAGCTGCCACTGTTGAGCCCTTGAGCAAGACCCTTTACCCTCGGTCTGCTCCCCTGGCGCTGGAGTGGGCCGCCCACCGCTCTGGCACCTTCCTTTACATTTACTGGGTCAGAACGTCTCCAAAACATCATGCAGGTGTCATTGATGCTCATAGAGGCCTCATCTCACAACTTACAGGACTTGAAGGATCTGCTGCAAACATCTTGGTGTTCCAGATTCCACAGGACACCTTCAGAGGTCTTGTGGAGTCTGAACCACACAGCATTCTGAATGGAGATACTCCACTAAAAGGAGCACACAGTCCAGTCCAGGACAGAGCATAATTCCTGTCTGGAAACTGAACATGTCCAAATGTATGCAGACAACCCTTCTAATTAGTGCGTTTGTCTCTGTACGGTTTACCCACTGCTGATATGGGTGTTACACTATGTATGTACAGCCATTCTGTCCATCTGTCCAGTTGGAATGGCAGAAGTAATCATCCAACATCAGCCCCTGACCTCACTGACGCTTTTTCATTTCATGAATGTCGCTCACTGAGGGTTCTTGGGACTCTATAAACAGTCAGTTCTTGAAGCTAATGAGTTGGAAGCAGAAAAAAATGGGCAAGCATAAAAGACACGCTGACCCAAACCAAACCAGAGCAAACAAAAACCTGTGGTGTTCTAGACGAGTCAGAAGAGACTGGGTCAGAACATCTCCAAAACATCAGGCTCTTGTTGGGGTCTTGTGTGGTGTTCCTGGTATGCAATGGTCAGTACCTACCAGAAGTGCTCAGAGGAAGGACAACCAAGGAACCGGTGACCGAGTCATGGGCACCTAAGGATCACTAATGTTCATGTAGGGCCCACCCACCTCTTACAGGACTTGGACACCTGGAGAGGTCTTGAGGAGTCCATGTCTTCACAAGTCAGAGCTATTTTGGTGACATCATGGGGACAGGACACCTTCAGATGCCTCAAGCGGTCAGAGCCGTTGCACTGGCACAAGGGAGACCTACTCAGTATTATGCATGTGGTGCTAATGTTATGGCTGATCGGTGCAAAGTAGTTTTTCCACTTTTTAGGATTAATAACTAAATCATTAGCCGAGGGTTTCATGGGCTAACACCTTGTTGGGTCAGGGCTGTTTTAGCAGCACGAGCCGGACGTCCGCGGTATTGGGCAGGTGGTTTTAATGGTGTTGTAAATACTATGGTATTATGAAGGTTTATGGAGATATATAGGCCTATATGTCTGTATATAACCACAAAAAAAAATCATCAGGCAGCATTTCTAATTATTTTATTTGCTGACGATATAAAAAATCGGCCACATTTACCACATATACAGTTCATGAATTCACTTCATATCCTCAGACTGACTGGCAGGGGCCTCTGGGTACATCTGTGAATTCAGCAAATACACAATACATAACCCACTGCACCCCGCCCAACCCCCCTGGCCCCCAGTACTAGTGCTGTTAAAGTGTGTTTACTGCAGCCATACACTCATTACTAATATCACTTTTTAATTAAAAGAACAAGTGCAGGTCGTTTAATAATGTATATAATAATTAATGTAAATATGTCAGCGGCTCGTCAGCTGGTCCTACAGTTCCTTCATGCAGACGCGGCAGCGGCTGATGACGCTCTTCATTTCTGGGCCTTTCACAGTTCGAGGCACAGGTTTACTGTAAGACAAAACACACACACACACACACACACACACACACACACACACACACAAAATACAAGGGTATTTTACCCCATATCCAATCCCAGTCTCTTAATGCTGAGTACCGGACGATAAATAATCCAGTTTAGATCAAAATGAGCTGATAATTAATTCATTCTTTATAACATTCTTTATGTAATCAGAGTTTCTGGACTGACTGATTTAGTTTAGACTGATTTGGTTGAGACTTTTCTTAAAATCACGTTTTAGAGTTTAATATCTTATAATCCAGTCTGACTCTCCTCCCTGACCAATCAGCTCCCAGGATGAGGGTTAAGATTAGGTTTTGGGTTGAGGATTAGGTTTAGGGTTGAGGTTAAAGGTGCACGTATTTGTCACTGTACAGCGAAATGTGTCCTCCGCATTTAACCCATCTGGTAGTGAACACACACACACACACGTGTTAGGGGCAGTGAGTACACACACACACACACCCAGAGCAGTGGGCAGCCAACTCCAGCACCCGGGGAGCAGAGAGGGTAAAGGGCCTTGCTCAAGTGGCAGCTTGCCGAGCCCGGGAATCGAACCCACAACCTTGTTATCGATATCCCGGTGCTCTAACCGCTGAGCCACCACTGCCCCATTAGTTAGGATTAGGTTTTGGTTTGAGGTTGAGATTAGGATTAGGTCCAGGATGGGGGTTAGGAGTAGGTTTGGGGTTGAGGTTAAGGTTAGGATTAGAGCCATGGTTATGTTTTGGTTTGAGGTTAGGATTAGGATCTGGATGAGGGTTAGGATTAGGTTTGGGGTTGAGGTTAAGGTTAGAAGTAGGGCCAGCATGAGGATTAGACTTTAGGTTGAGGTTAGGATTAGGATCAAGATGGGGGTTAAGATTAGATTTTGGGTTAAGGTTAGGATTAGGTTTGGGGTTGAGGTTAATATTAGAGGTAGGACCAGCATGAGGATTAGGTTTTGGGTTGAGGTTGAGGTTAATGTTAGAATTAGGATCTGAAGGGGGGTTAGGATTAGGTTTGAGGTCGAGGTTAAGGTTAGGATTAGGTTTGGGGTCGAGGTTAAGGTTAGGATTAGAACATCATCAGGATCTTTACCTCAGAGGATTCAGGTGCTTCACTGCTGCACTGATCTGCAGTTGGTGTGTTACTGATACTCTGTTAAGAGTGTATTTATCACCTACAGAGGACCTCTCCAAATAAAGTGCAACTGCCAGAGTCACCTGAACATGTGTCCGGCATCGAGGGAGGCCAACCAGTAGGTGTAGGAGTCTGGGTAGTAGTTACAGGTGCCGCGACCATGACACTCGATAAAGGGAACTTGTCGGAAGTGCTCCAGACAGGAACCAGGAGAGATCAGGGGCTGCCCGGAGCCCTCCGCACCTGCACCTGTTTGCTAAAACACAGAGAGTGAAGAAAAAGGCTGTAGTATAGTATATAAAACATAAGCTCCCGGGACAGAAAATTAGATTAGAAGGCTGCTGACGCTTTACACTTTGTAGATAACAGAAATAGTGACACGTCTGACTCCTACCATGGCAAAGGAGTAACCAGTCCAGAGTGAAAACCAGCCTCGAGGACACTGGGGTGTCTGTGTGGTCTGGCTGTGGATGGCGATGGTATTGGCTGTGCTCTCACACACTGAACACCTGGCAAACAGATGAATGCAGTGATTTTTCAGATTCTGGCTTCAATACCGGGCTTCAGTAATTCTCCTGGAGATGAACCAGACTGGCTCTGCACCTGCTGATGTATTTGGCCAGAACGTCACCCCTGATCAGATCCATGTCCATGGGCATGGGCTCCTCCGTGCTCAGCCAGTAGGAGTAGTCGTTGCGGGAGGCGAAGCGGCAGGTGTGCTCCGTGTCGCAGAACAGGAAAGGCATGGTGGAGAAGCGAGGCAGACAGCTCCCCATCGTACCTGAGTAAAACAATGGTTGCTATGGTGTTGCTAAATGGTTGATATTACATTGTTGGGTGGCTGCTATGGTATGCCAGGTGGTTGCTAGGTGGTTGGCATACTTTTCATATTTGGTTGCTGTTTTTGCTGTAGTGTTACTAAATGAGGTGGTTTCCCAGTTGGTTGCTAGATGTTTGCTGCCTATGGTTTTGCTTGGTGGTTGCTATGGTTTTGCCAGGTGGTAGTAGCTAGGTGGTTGTTATAGTATACCTGGGTTGTTGCTATGGCTAAGTGGTTGCAATGGCATTGTTGGGTGGCTACTATGGTGTTGCTAAATGGTTGCAATGGCATTGTTCAGTGGCTGCTCTGGTATCCCAGGTGGTTGCTTAGTGGTTGGTAGGTGGTAGCTAGATGTTTGCTTCTTATGCTAGATGTTTTGCTTGGTGGTTGCTATGGTCTTGCTAGGTGGTTTCTTTGGTGTTGCTAAATGATTTCTATGGTGTTATAAGGTGGTTGCTATAGTATACCATGTTGTTGCTATGGTGTTGCTTAGAATTGCTAGGTGGTTGCTATGGTTTTGCTTGGATGGTTTCTTTAGTGTTGCCTAATCGTCAGGAATCATTGAAAACTGGCCCCTTAAGACAATGTAAAATCTTGATTTGAGATTTTGGCTTGAGTTCATGTAGACGAAGCGTTTCTGGCTCATCTTTGGGTTACCTAGGTCTTGTCCATGTGCTCTCTCATTCCCGTTTATGAAGAGTAAGGAGTATCCTGAGTAGATGAGAGAAGTGCCCTGTGGGCAGGTGGGCACTAGTATGCTCTGGCTGTGTCTGGTCAGCAGGAAACTATCGAGAAAGCCTGGACCTTCTCTACCTGGAGGTCCACGAAGACCTCTCTGCCCAGGCTGGCCCATATAACCTTCGAGCCCTGGAAAGAGAACACTGGAAGTTAATTTACTAAACGTTCAGGTAATGTTTCATTTCACAGGTCCATTCGGTTAAATCTGATAGCTGTGTATCTACCTGGCTGCCCAGGTGCTCCTTTATCTCCTTTCTGTCCAGGAAAACCAGGAAGACCTGCAACAGACTGCCCCGGAAAGCCCTTGGAGCCCTGGACACCTATAGTAGACAGAATGAATGAGCGAGAAAACAACGAATCTAAAAATACAACATGCCTACAGCAACCTCAGAAGGTTCATAGGAGCACACCTGCAGGCCCTGGTGGTCCAGTTGGTCCAGTATATCCAGGTAAGCCTGGGGCTCCAGGGCTTCCATCTGGCCCTGGGTCTCCAGGTGTGTCAGTGTAGTCCTGTGGAGCACTTGGCCCTTCTGAACCTGCAGTAGCCCACAAACACCCATGATAAGATCAAAGACCTACTCATTATGGCCGAAGTCAGCATGTGTTTTCTATAAGGGTTGACCTGGTGGTCCAGGAGGTCCTTTGGGTCCAGGTACACCCTTGCGTCCTGGATAGTAGCTGGGTTCTCCGGTCTCACCTTATCAAAAGGCACAACTGTTATGAACAATATGTCTCATTTTGTTCCTTATTTCCCTTCTTTTGCTGTAAATCCCCCATTTACCATGTTCTAGAATGTTCTCACTGGGTTCTCACTGATCTAGAATGTTCTTCACATATTTACACTGTTCTAGAATGTTCTCCCATTCCGAGAACGCTTCTCTATTCAAACGGCCTCCTATTCCCACTGTTCTACATTACCTCCTATTCCCACTGTTCTACATTACCTTCTATTCCCACTGTTCTACATTACCTCCTATTCCCACTGTTCTACATTACCTCCTATTCCCACTGTTCTACATTACCTTCTATTCCCACTGTTCCACATTACCTCCTTTTCCCACTGTTCTACATTACCTTCTATTCCCACTGTTCTACATTACCTCCTATTCCCACTGTTCTACATTACCTCCTATTCCCACTGTTCTACATTACCTTCTATTCCCACTGTTCTACATTACCTCCTTTTCCCACTGTTCTACATTACCTCCTTTTCCCACTGTTCTACATTACCTCCTATACACACTGTTTTACATTACCTCATATTCACACTGTTCCACATAACCTCCTATTCAAACATTACCTCCTATACACACTGTTTTACATCACATCCTATTCCCACTGTTCTACATTACCTCATATTCACACTGTTCTACATTACCTCATATTCACACTGTTCTACATTACCTCATATTCACACTGTTCTACATTACCTCATATTCACATTGTTCTACATTACCTCATATACACACTGTTCTACATTACCTCCTTTTCCCACTGTTCTACATGACCTATTCCCACTGTTCTACATTACCTCCTTTTCCCACTGTTCTACATTACCTCCTATACACACTGTTTTACATTACCTCATATTCACACTGTTCTACATTACCTCATATTCAAACATTACCTCCTATTCCCACTGTTCTACATTACCTCCTATACACACTGTTTTACATTACCTCATATTCACACTGTTCCACATAACCTCCTATTCAAACATTACCTCCTATACACACTGTTTTACATCACATCCTATTCCCACTGTTCTACATTACCTCATATTCACATTGTTCTACATTACCTCATATTCACACTGTTCTACATTACCCCCTATTCACACTGTTCTACATTACCTTATAGTCACACTGTTCTACATTACCTCCTTTTCCCACTGTTCTACATTACCTCATATTCACACTGTTCACATGACCTCCTATTCATACTGTTCTACATTACCCCCTATTCCCACTATTCTACATTACCTCATATTCCCACTGTTCTACATTACCTCCTATTCCCACTGTTCTAGAATGCTCTCCCATATTCACACTGAATTATTTTGAGTTTTTTAAAAATGCAGTTTCTCACCCTGTAACCCAGGAGGTCCAGATGGTCCGGGATCCCCTTGTACCCCAGGAGGGCCCACTCCACCCACAGGCCCCTGTGCAAATTGAAGCATGATGAAGTCAAATGCAAATCAAATACTGTGAACACCACAGTATACGGTACCAGTCAAAAGTTTGGACACACCTGGTGGAATGGATGCTGATTGTCTTAAATCTTAAAAACATTTGGGTCACCATATTTGTGTTTTTTTTTTAGAAAAGAGGACACCAGAGAAACACACTGGTCTCCAACCTAAATAGATGTCATAATAATGTTACAACCTACATTGTAGGACTGGGGCAATGTGTCAAACATAGGTGGAAACACCTCTTAAACCCTGCTGCTACAGTATGTTAATGTACATTAACACATTATTACTCATTTAGCCAGACCAATAAAAGCCTATATGACCAAATCCCCTCCTTTTGGTTCAACCTAAAATTCAGGCCTAGTTCAACCCCAACCCCCAGCCACAACATCCTAACCACGGTGGACACCCGTGGGACTAATAAAGGATTATCTTATCTTATCTTTAAGACAAAAATTATGGCCATTCTAGTTTATGGATCAAATGTTTATGAGATGATGATATGAACATTTGACTGGTACTGTATTTATCCAGCTATAATCTAAATAGAAATAACATGTTTCTGCTGTATTATCTGCTTTCTGCCTTTACAGAGGTGGATTCTCAAAGTTGCTGTTGCATTTATTTAATATGTAATTTTATGTAAAATTATGCATTTTTATTTTATTATTATTTGTTTCGCAAAGTGTCTTTCAGGAGAATATCTTACTAGGGACATAATTAAGATTGAAACAAATGCACTGTGAATTGAACTGTGCTCAGAAAGTGTGTCCACTCCCTTAGAAGCAATCATAGCGCATCCAACAATAAAGGCAGCATGGAGCTTATACAACATACAATGATGGAAAACACTATAGAACACATGAAGCTCCAGTTTCACATACAGGTCCATTGTGGATGTGTTGTAATTGCTCTTACTGGAAAACCTGAGATGGATGCTGCTGTGGTTTGGGATCAATTTTCACACTTAATTAAATGTACAGAGCTATTTATGATAAATCCTAAAACACATTCAAACAAAATATCAGATAATTTGAGGCTTCAGAAGAGTAATTTACCAGATGCCCAAAGGGTCCGCTGTCTCCCCTCTCACCAGCACGACCTGGTTGGCCTGGCAGCCCCCTGTCTCCTTTGTCTCCTTTATATCCAGGTAGGGAAGGCCCTGGAGGGCCTCTAGAGCCTAGTGGCCCTGCAAATCACACATGACTACATGACTACAAAGTCTCAAATCGGTTGCTTGCGATTATAAATATATGTAATATAGATGTGGTGAAATTTCCGAGGCTGAGATCAGTCTTGACTTGAGTCCTCACCTGGATTTCCGGGCCTGCCTGGAAGTCCAGGCTCCCCTTTCCTCCCACTGAAACATTCACCCGAAGCACCAGGATAACCACGTACACCAGGAGGTCCTGAGGGCCCGGGGTCTCCTTTATTTCCAGGAGGACCAAAAGACCCATAACTTGGAATTCCAGGAAGTCCTGCATCACCCTTAGAACCTGATGATTATATTAATGACGTGGAGCACATAGACAGATAACTGAACACCGAAATACATCGAATGAAGGTATCTGACCTGAATCTGCTCAATTTATTAATCGGCCTGTTCCACAAATGTTTTTACTATTACCTGGTTGTCCCTTGTCTCCTTTTCTGCCTGAAACTCCCCCTATAAAACCTTAAAAAGGACATAAACATGCAAAGCGTATAGGCAACACCTTACATTGCAGATATTATGGACCTGCTGATATTTTCTAATAATGCTAATAAAATAAACATATTGAATTCAAAGTAGGCTTATACTTGTGTCTCCCTTCAGCCCTGGTGTTCCAGGAAAGCCATCCAGCCCTTGGTTTCCCTTCTCTCCTACAGGTCCACGAGGTCCAGGAGAACCAGGAGGCCCTGGGAAAGGTCAGAAAGCCCATCTCAGGGCCCATGTCCATCATTCAGTCTAAACAAAGGCATTACTGACTTGCCTACAATAACATAGTGACAAGTGACCTGGCAAGTTCTCCATCTCTCTAAGTTCTACAGGTAAGGGTGGTTATTCCTTATGTCATACCTGAGCTTTTAAGACAAATATATAAATAGAAATACATAAATAACCTCTGTTCTGATTGGCTGCCCTGTATTAAACATTATATGTGTCGGTTCACAAAGAAATCCAGGTTGAAATGTGTGAAAAAGTTTAGTTTAGTTTCAGCTTAGACTAAAAAAAAACAACTGATGGGACGCAAGAACCAAGTGAGCAAAAGAAGAATCTCATGAGCACCAGGAGAACCTAGTGAGACTGTCTGCTGTAGGTTGAATGGGCAGCTGATAATTACCATATATGGACACTGTATGATGTTATTTATTTATTTATTTATTTATGAAAATCTCAATTTTCATCTTTTTGTGGTATTAACCCTTTAAACTCCAAGGAAGGTCTTTAAATTGTGCAGAACGATGACTGGAATTTGAAGCTGACCTCAGAAATACACATCATACTGATGTAAAACATATAAAAATACCTAGTGGTCCCTGTAACCCTGTAGGTCCAGGAGGCCCAGGAGGACCAATAGAGCCTGGTGGACCAGTTGGGCCTGGGGGTCCTAAGACAGGAAAATTATAGAAATAATGGAGAACAAAAAACAACAACAATGAACAATAAACAAATGAACTACTGTTATCTTAGTAAGTACACTGCCATAAACACTTCAACTAAATTGGTGTTCACCTTCAAATCCAGGGGCTCCCACGTCTCCCGAAGATCCTGCTGGCCCATAGTTACCTGGCAGGCCAGGATGTCCAACATTTCCCTTCTCACCTTTACATGCAGTGCCACCTGGTAGTCCAGGCTCACCCTGTGGAGAGACAACACCACACATACATCCACAGACGGTAGTTGGAAAAGTAAAATAATATACTATACATATTAAATAAT
>NC_132900.1:2756880-2856880 GCF_030463535.1 Salminus brasiliensis | reverse complement strand
GGTAAAACCAAACCAAGAAATAAAGTAATATAAACGTCATTTCTCACATTTAAATATATATTAAATATAAATTTTAAAAAAAGAATATCAAAGGCAATGCAAATCTGCGTGCACCATATTCTACACCACCGTGTTCAGACCTGCAGCCTGGTCAGCAGCACGCCAAGTTAACTACAGACTAACTACAGCAGCACTTCTGCAAGAGGAAAAGTGACATTAAAAGCATTGCAACTCACCTTGAGCAGGTATTTATCTACGATTTCAACGCCACAACTGGTGCAGACGGCTTTCTCGGTCATTGCATGTGGTGGAGAAGCAGTGGGAGACAAGGAGGACGACGACGAGCACGAGACTTCTTCAAAGAGGTCTTGCGTTGAGCCCTGGATAAGAGGAACACAAGTCATGCAATGGAAATGCACACAGAAATCCTGTTTGCGTGCAACCGCGCGAGCGTTTCCACCTTCAATCCCACCATAAAACTTTGAACCGGTTCAAAAATAAATAAATAAATAAATAATAATAATCGCGTACCAGCCCGTCCGCGTGGCGTGTGTGCAGCAGTGTGTGCAGCAGTGTGTGGGCTGCCCCCTCGCAGCTTTGGGGCATGACGAGACGATGCGAGTGCGCGAGGCTGCAGCCTTTTTAACCTCTGTAACAGCGCGCGCCCATTAACATCCACTTTCCCCCCTTTTTCACCATGACAACCCCCCGGCCACGCACTGGTGGCCTTACACGAGCGCACAACCCTGAATTATATAGAAGAAGAAAAAAAACACACACAGACGCACGTAAGCCTCTTGAGATAAACGCTCGCGCATTCTGGACGTAAATGGTCGTCAATTGCATCTGCCCGCGCGCGCGGGGCAATCTGCAAAACTGCATTGTTCGAATATGCAAAACTTTTGCTAATATATGAGAGTTTAGGGGGAGGGAGGAGGGGGGGTGGAGGGGTTTCTGGGGGTCAGCTGCTGCGTTTAAAGGCTTTTTTAAAGAATAAGCATTGAACATTTTGCAAGCACCTGAGCTGGATTTGGGAAATAGCTGTAACTGCATCACGTGAGATCCTCCTTTTTCCACCTGAAAATATTTATTCAAATTAAATGACTTGCATGCATGGACAAGGGAGTGTGCAAATTGCATGCAAGGTGATTTAATGAGCACCCTGCACCTTTTTAGCTTAGTTATATAATAAATCTATGCGTGCACTGCATAAAGGAACAATTAGACACGTGCATGCAAAAAAAATAAAATAAAAAAAAATAAAGTCGTCGCGTGCACATTCACATTTTCTTACTTTTAGCTTGGAAAGTGCTTAAATGAGCACTCTGCACCTTGGATACTTAAGGAAAACAAACTTGCACAACATAGGCGAACTAAAACAAGCCTTTACAGATTGATAAAAAAAAATAATAAAAGATATATTTCATTTGCAATTGCAAAATTGCAAAATGCAAATTTAAAAAAAATGTTTGTAGTATTTCTGGGAAGTTTTGGGGTGCTTTGGGCCAGCTGCTGCATTTAAACGTTGTTAGAAGCATTCATATATTTTGCACGGACCTGAGCAGGAGTTAAGCTTTTCTTAAACCCTGCATATTTTCAGCTATTTATATTAAACCGTGCAAAAGGAGGCTAGTATGCAAATTTCACTGCACCTTCATCATGCAATATGCTTAAATGAGCAATACGGAGGAGAAATTCTCACAATATTGCTAAAACGCTTCTCTAGCATCACAAAAAAATATATATACTTATTAGAAATAAATAAATAAATACATACATACATACATAAATACAAAATCTCTATATGTAGCACTATACAGGTCAATAAACATCACCCTGCTGCATGCCAGCCCTGACTAGAAGGTGCAGGATAGAGGTTTTAGCAGTGTAAGGAGCTCGAGACAGATTTCCAGCCTTCTTCCTCCACTTACTGCGTTTCTGGTGGCCGTTTTGAGCGCTTCCACCGTTTGCTCATCTCTCCAGAACATGAGTGTCCAAACCCAGGCTGAGCACCACGAGCACTGCAGGGTAATCCAGCCTGACTTTAATGGCAAACTCTGCGTCCTAACTAGTGATCCTGCATGAGGGAGGAACTTTTACTTTGGGTGGGTTGATTTTTTTTTTTTTTGGTAGCATTTTGGTTTCAGTGCTCCTCCTTGCCTGCCAACCAACCAAACCTCTTAGGCAACACATTGAGAAATGCCATAAAAGGCACCTTTGACGTGTTTTTGTTTCCCTCATTTTCTTTTCTATGCAATTTGACAGCTGTAAGCTTTAAAATCTACAGATAAATCAAAATAGGATTTTCTGTCTTATTTCCAGCCGCAGGCTCCCGTGAACACGAACTTGAGGCGCTAGGAACCTTTTTTAAGGTGAACGGTTTCCTACGACATCAGCACACAGCAGAGCTGCTGAAGTAAACAAGTAATAATAAGAAGAAAAATAGACAAAATAACGTGTTTTTTTAGACCCACATGCTTCCAAAAAATGAGCTGAGGTGTAAAAGATGAGGTCGGGGCTGTTTAGCCTGTTTTAAATGTGCTCTTTCAGCTGCTGTGCTTTGATTACTGTCACTGAAACACTGAAGCCCATCAGGATTAACTGCTGCCATCTGAGGGAGCAGCTCAGCACCTGAGGGAGCTTAGTGCTGAGAGAGCAGCTGAGGGGGGGCTTCTCATTTATTTATTTATTTAATTCATTATTTATTAAATTATTTATTTAATTATTTATTTAATTATTCGTCTTTATCTCAAATAAACGTCATTTCACACACTTTCCACTCCGGATTCCACTTTTAGAAATGTGTAAAATGCGATAAATACGTATAATCACTACAAATAAAAGCAGAAATTTATGCTAAAACGAAAGATTTCTCATCATTTTAGCCTGCGACATTTATTATAATCATTTTAACCGCTTTTAAATAACAGCCAATAGACAACAGGGTCGTATCAGAAGACCAGCAAGTCCGTTATTATTATTATTATTATTATTATTATTATTATTATTATTATCATCATTTTATTTTCCTTAATTTTATTAGTTTGTTTTTCCAAGAGCTTGATTTGTAAAAGCCTATTTTTTCTATTATTTTTTTTAATGATTTTAATAATGAAATGAGATTTGTAATGAACGTGCATTTTTATAATTCGTTTGCCAGAAAGGCTCTTTAACATGAAAATGTCAATCAACAAAAATCAAGCACTGAAAAACATTTATTTTTTATTTTTTAAATTAATACAAATTGTTTGTAGTGCAGAATTCATTTCCAAAAGTCAAAAACAAGAAGAGAAATGTAGACAATATGATTTCAAGTGAATTAGGCCATAAACTGACTTTTTTTTAACATATTTAAATGATCTGATTTAGGCTTATTTAAAGCAATGTAATATTAGCATATATACATATTCATATTCATACAAAACAAACATTATACATTATGTTTTTTAGGATATATATATATATTTTTTTTTATATATATATCGCCTAAAATACATATATATATATGTGTGTGTATTTTTTAGGCGACAGATAGATAGATAGATAGATAGATAGATAGATATTACTGTCACACAAAACCCCAAAATTTCACTTTTTGACCTATAAGTTGCATATTCATATTCATATTAATACATAGCAAACATTATACATTATGCTTTTTAGGATATATATATATATATATATATATGTATGTGTGTGTGTGTCCCTTTTGCTCTGATTTGAGTGGCCTTCCTCACTTGGAATAATATTCTCTCTACTTACAACAACGCCTGGAGGAAGCGTGAGTCCATCTGTATGGTTTAATTTTGCAGGGAAAACAGAACCTATGTCTGAAGATATGTACCTCCAGTGAGAGGGAAATAATAGCTGGGGTGTTGCGTAACCCCACCGACAACACCGTCACTGTCTGGAGTTGCACTGGGCAGTGAACAGTGAGGCGTATGACATCAGCGAGTTGTTTACCAGGCCAGATTGTGCTGTTGTTGTTCGACGTCCTCTATTTTCATGCTGAAGTATTGTGTCTTATCTTTCAGGGCACAGAGAGTGATGACAGCCTGTCCGCAGGCAGTGACATCACACGGTAAGAGAACAGCAGCGCCCTCGTCTCGGTATTGGGCCTAAAAAGGCCCCATTTTGCATGATTAACTATATAAACATGGTCATGTCATCTTCAGCTTTACCACACACACACACACACACACTTTTTTATTTCATGTGAGAGCTTGTCTTTTACTGAATGTCAGTGTTAATGTGGTCTGCCTTTTTTTTTTCGGGCTCTGGGGAACGTGCCAGGTTTTAACACAGATAATGAATTTTCCCCTTTGATGGGTTCCTGTAGGCTGGGATTGGGCTGTTCCTGTAGAGCTGTTTATTTATTTACTATTTTTTTTATATCAGGCACAATAAACATTAATGAACCTGAAGGTAAACGTGTCCAATAAGCACACCCTGAGCTGAAGGTACTGCAATAAAAGATATATGTAAATATATGTAAAAACACTGTAAATCTAGTTAATATGTATGTCTGTACTTCATATTTTAAGATTACTGTTAAAATATGATTAATATTATTCAAACTAATTTATATATTTATGTATTTATATATATATTAACGTAAAGGTTAAAGTTGTACTGATATTATTATGATATTTGTCATATTATTGTATTGTATTATATTAATTATTTAATTAGTCTCTTCCTGTCCATTCCCCCGTTAGGTAAATGTGGAATGGTAGCGGAAGAGGGATTAGGGGACACTGTATTCTGATCCCCAGACCGGGATTAAGCCTTCTATCTAGAACGGAAAGATGGGTTCTGTGCCTCGATTTCAGAGTTTCAACTCGTTTGTATTGAGGTTTTTTTCTCGTACACGAAGAACCATTGAGAATCTTCCCACTGTGGGACTAATAAAGGATCATCTTATCTTATTAAGGGTTCTATATAGAACCATTTCTTTACTAAAGAACCCTTAAAGAACCACCTGGGCTCTGTTTCAGGACCAGAGGCCTATTTCCATGTTTGGGATTCTATGAGGCTGGGAAATACCACACTGTCCAAAGTATTTTGAGGAACGTCTACGGGTTCTTCAGTTTGAAACTGTGAACCTGAACTTGATGTTTTTAGATGTTTTTTCTAGGAAGAACCCTTAAACTGGTATAGAACCTTGACATTATGGGAGGTTTCTTCAAACCAGTAGTTCTCACACAGGTCCACAAGCTAAAAATGATGGAAATCGTACTGGGTTCTTTGTCTCGTGACAGTAGTAGAACCCTCTTTGTGATCTATAGAACCATTTTATAATTTAGAGAAGAAAAAATTAACCAGGCAAAGAAACATTTAAGCAGAATTCACATGGTTCTAGGAGTTGCTGTAGTTCCATTTAGAACCATTGCATTTAGTCAAGAACCCATTAAACAATGGTTTACACTAAATGTTCATGTTCAGTATGGTACTAAAAAAAGGTTTGTCATGACAAGAGTGGAACCTTTTTTGGAGCTATGTAGAAACAGTTTTGATGTTCTTTAAAGAACCACGTGCAAGAAGTTGTCCAGAACCATGTAACCTGGTAAAGAACCACTTACGCATTCAGATAGTTCTTTGAGTTGCTGTTCCATTTCAAGGAACCCTTTTCTTTTACAAATGTTTTCTTAGGTTCCACCTGACTTTTAAACTAAAGAACCTCCAAAGGTTCCTTGAGGAACTACACTGTATTCGTTTACAGTGAAGAGAGCTACATGGCCAGGGCTCTCGTTTTGTTCTGAAATCCGGAAAACAAGCCCATCAGTGTGGATTTATGAGTACTTTATGATTTATGAGGGTCTTGGCAAATGAATTTGACTTAAAAAACGTCTTCATGTCCCTCACAGACGTCTCCCGGGTGAAGAGCCAGCCAGTAGAACCCATATCTGAACGCTGCTACGCCCACACATATGGAGTAAGTGGACTGCTGCAGTGGTTGAATGTCCCCCAGCTTTCTTCTCCACAGATCTTGAATTCTTCTGGCGTGACTGAAAACCAGTGCGACGTTCTTGTTCTTCCTCCACAGTCATGTCTTGTTGATTTTTGTTATAGACCTCACTCAGCTCCCTGTTCCTGATAAATGCACTGATAGCGTGAACCGAACACGCCGACGTAGAACGCAAAGCAGTCCTTGACATCAATCGGATTAGAACCACTCAACGTCAAAACCACGAGCAAAGCTCCCCGACTCTGCTACTCATAGACCTTCCCTCATCAGCTTTCACGAGACTGCTGGACGATGATCTAGATATCACGTCAGCATGGACGTGTTCTTTAAAGCTGTCCTGTAGATGATATGAGGACCTAATGATGAACAAACAAACAGAAGATCCAAGATTACCTCAGAAAACTCACAGCAGAAAAGCAAAGTGTTTGACATAAACGAGACCCACACTCAGGTTCTTGTAGCAGGTTCTTTATTCACTACTACAGAGGAACCTCAATTCTCAGTCCTCTAAAACTCTTTCAGGCGATGGTTCTTAAGTTTAGAGAACCATTTTGTAAATGAAATGCAGGTGAAAAGTGTTTTTTCCAAGTTTAAAGAACCTGAACCTGAACCCTTAAACTGGTATAGAACCTTGACATTATGGGAGGTTTCTTCAAACCAGTAGTTCGCCGTTGGCTTGCTCACGGGGGTCTTTGACGCTTCATGTTATTTCTTCTTTCTTCTCTGTCTCTGTTCTTTATTAAGTAATAATTATGTAAAGCTGCTTTGTGACGACAACAGTTGTAAAAAGCGCTATACAAATAAATTTGACTTGACTTGACTTGACTAGTTCTCACACAGGTCCACAAGCTAAAAATGATGGAAATAGTACTGGGTTCTTTGTCTTGGGACAGCAGTAGAACCTCTTTTGTGCTATATAGAACCATTTTAGAATTTGGAGAAGAAAAAAAAACAATTAACCAGGCAAAGAAACATTTAAGCAGAATTCATATGGTCCTTGGAGTTGCTGTGATTCCATTTAGAACCATTGCATTTAGTCAAGAACCCATTAAACAATGGTTTACACTAAATGTTCATGTTCAGTATGGTACTAAAAAAAGGTTTGTCGTGACAACAGTGGAACCTTTTTTGGCGCTATGTAGAAACAGTTTTAATGTTCTTTAAAGAACCACGTGCAAGAAGTTGTCCATCATGGAGAAGAACCATGTAACCAGGTAAGGAACCTACTTAAGCATTCAAATAGTTCTTTGAGTTGCTGTTCCATTTCAAACCATTGAGTTTACTACAGAACCCTTAAAAACACCAAGATGCTTTATGGGTTCTTTGCAATAACAGTCTAACCTTTTTTACAATGTTCTTTAAAGATCCATCAACAAGAAGTGATCTGTCATGACAAAGAGCCATGCAACTAGGTAAAGAACAATTTAAGCAATGAAATGGTTCTGTATAGAACCCTGGCATTTACAAAAGAACCCACCTTTTCCACTCCAAGCAAAAAAAAGGTTCTGTATAAAACATAAATAAAGTTATTTGTAACAACAATCGGAAAACGTTCTTTAAAGAACCATGTTTTCACTTTAAGCAAAAAAAAGGTTCTATGTCGTACTAAAAAGGGTTTGTTGCAACAACAGTCAGATCCTTAAGAATTTGAGCGGTTCTTTGAGTTGTTGTGGTTCTATTTAAAACCATTGAATTTACTAAAAAGATTTTAGATTTTTTCTAAGCAAAAAAGGTTCTATGTAGCACTGAAAAATGGGTTCTTTGCAACGACAGTCATCCATTTTTTGAAATGCTCTGTGAAGAACCATGTATAAAAGGTTCTAAAAATGGAGAAGAACCGTATGACTAGACAAAAATAACTTAAGCATCCAAATGGTTCTTTGACTTTCTGCGGTTGCATTTACTACAGACCCCTTCGAGAACCCTTTCTACACTCCAAGCAAAAAAGGGTTCTTTGCAACAACAGTCAAATGTCCAACCATGTACAAGACGTTCTCTTTCATGGAGACGAACCATATAACCAGCCAAAGAACCATTTAAGTGCTCAAATAGTCCTTCTATTTAGAACCATTGAATTTACTAAAAACCCTTTTACACTCTGGGCAAAAAGGGTTCTATGTAGTACTGAAAAAGGGTTCTTTGCAACAACAGTTGGACCCTTTTTTACAATGTTCTTTAAAGAACCATGTACAACAGGATCTCTATCATGGAGATGAACCATATAACCAGCCAAAGAACCATTTAAGTGCTCAAATAGTCCTTGGAGTTGATGTGGTTCTGTTTAGAACCGTTAAATTTACTAACAAAAGATCCCTTTTTTACACTATATGCAAACAGGGTTCTTTATAGTACTGAAAAGGGTTCTTTGCAACAACAGTCAGTCTTTTTTTTTAAGAACCATGTACAAGACGTTCTCTATCATGAAGATGAACCAAATAACCAGGCAAAGAACCCTTCAAGCATTCAAATGGTTCTTTAAGTTGTTTTGGTTCTATGTAGAACCATTGCATTTGCTAAAGAGCCCTTTAGAAACCAGCTGTTTTCACTCGAAGCAACAGTCAGATGTTTTATATTTATTTTTTGAATTGAAGAACCATAAACAAGATGTTCTCCATCATGGAGAAGAACCGTATGACTAGACAAGCAACCACTATAAAGGTTCTTCAATATAGAACCATTGACTTGTTTACCCTTTTTTAAGAGGTAAGAGAAACGTTGGATTGATCCAGGACCTTCTGAGGAGCTTCGAAAAACCTACACTATGTTCTTTGAAATGGTTCTTTGGGGAAAAGGTTGTGGTTCTCTAGTGAAAAAGTTTCAAAGAACCCTTGAAAGAATAAGCTTGACATCAATTGGATTAGAACTGCTGAATGAGAAAAACACAGCCGCCCTGCCCCACGCTTTTATTCATAGACGTTCATTCATGAGGTTTCGGACCGCTGGAAGTGGGCTGGTGATTGGAGTGTGTGTAACTCAACACGGCGGGGCTGGGGGGCGAGGGGTCTCAGGGCTCCACGTCTTTAGTAAATGGACTCTGACAGGTCGATCCGAGCAGCTCTGCGGTCATGTTTCCTGACCCGCTCTCCGGGTATTGAAGACGGCCACCGGAGGAAAAGAAACCCCCTCTGACAGATGCATGGCAGCCCACCAGAGCTCCTCACACAGAGGGGCTTGCACTGCTTTGCATTGCACAGCCACTGCCACGGCAAGCTTGCAATAGTGTATACACAGATCAGCCATAACCTTAAAACCACCCATCAGTCTTATTTTGTGTGGATTCCCCTGGTGCAGCTAATATAGACCTGTAAGTTGTGCGGTGAGCGGGGCCTCCATGAGCATCAGAGAGCCTTGGGCGCCCATGGCCCTGTCACTCTTCACGGTTGTCCTTTCTTGGAGCACTTTTGGTAGGTACTGACCACTACATACACCCCACAAGGCCAGTCTGATGTTCTGGAGATGTTCTGACCCAGTCTGACTCATCTAGCCATCACTGATTGGTTCTTGTCTGGCCTAATATGTAGCTCCACCCCTTGACAGATCAGATCAACATCAACCGATTGGCACCATGCTGCCTAATGCCAGGTGTGGGCTAGAGGGTATAAAGCCCCCCAGCATTGAGCACCCCAGCAATGATGGATGGTTCTCCATTCAGTATGTTTTGAATGAGCTGGGGTGACACTTTTGTGACTGGATGCAATCAAATGAGTTGGGGAGTTGGGGATGAGGTGGTGGGGGGGGTGATCATCCAACATCCTGAGCCCACAGCAATGTTCTTCCAAAATCCAGTAGAAAGCCTACTAATTTTCCCTGGACAGTAGCATGACAGTAGACAGTTATATTTAATAATAGCCTTGATTTCTGAGCAGGTGTCCCAATACTTTTGCAAGAATTGATTATAGAATAATCAATGGAATTGGCCCTTATTTCAAAGTTACTCAAACTGAATCATGAATCGAAAGAATGAATCCTAATCGAATCACTTTGAAGTCTTTGAAGATTTGTTACCAATGGCCAAACTGGCTCGACACAGACTCCTCCCTCTCTGACTGAGATGAGTTTCGGTGGTGTTGCCTTGGCGTGTAAAGAGGCCGCAGATGTCCGATGCTCTAGTGGAAGAGGAAATGGAGCCGATGAAAGCTCTTCACACAGTGGCGGCCTGCTATCGTACTGGCCAAAGGAAACAGATATTCTGACACGGAAGCTATACCCAAAACACACACACTTCCGCCCGTGTGTTGTCTGGGTCTCCCCTGCTTTGTTTCGGCGCCAGTAAGGAGTGTCCCTAAGACTCCGCACCTCCGGTACTAAGTGGCACCGCTCTGAAGAACCCTGTTAACGGCTGTAAATAACATCACGACAGTCAGTGATGTTCCTTTGTTTGCACTGATGCCAACATCACTATTTCAGCTGCTGATGTCAAGCTGCATGACCCGGGAATCGAACCAGCAGGTCCCGTGGCAACCTCAGATCATGGTGGAGATCCCTCAGAGCTTGAGATTTCCTAGAACAGTCCAGCGTTGGTCTTTGATGGTCAAGCTGGTTGAAGAGCTGGTCATCAAGATGATAGAAGCTAGCTGGTTAACCAGCTCTTGACCAGCATATTGTGTGTAGATTCGATTTTGGTCATCTTGGTCATGCTGGTCAGCCAGTTTGGTCTTCCTGGTCATGCTGTCACCAGCTTGGTCATACTGGTGGTCTAGCTTGGTCAGGCTGATCATGCTTGTAGACTAGCTAACATACCCTATGCTGGTCAAGAGCTAAACTGATCAACCAGCTTGACCCTCTTGAGCTGACCAGGTGTTTTTTTTCAGCAGGGTGGTCACCAACAAATTGACCTATCAATACCATGCAAATGTCAGGACTAGGAAACCTGAGGGACGTTAAATCTTCAGGCAGAGGGTTGGTGGTTCTCGAACCAGTCTTTAGAGACCTCTTGATGGTCCACTTGTGGTTGTGAATTGGCTTGGAGCAAAATTCTGGACCGTCTAGGGGTTACCCGAGGGCTGGGTTAGGAATCAGAACCACTTTTGGTTCCAGAAAGAACCTGTCAACTCCAGTGAGTTCAAAGGCTCAGTTGAACCCACATCTGAAGATGGCAAATCTTGGCAGTGGTGCCTATTCCTGGTAACAACTGTTCCAGGGAATGAAGGCCTTCAAGGGTATCTGAATATGGGAGGCATGTGCTGGACCTCCGGGACCCCTGTTCTATGTCAGTGATCACCCACCTTTCTCTTAGAGGTCTACCTTCCTGGAGACATCAGCTCTAAGACTAATCAAGACCATTTTTCTATCTAATTACTGCCTTCAGAGGCCACAGATGATCTGAGCTTAAAGGAAGCTAGATCTCCAAGAGAAGGGCTGGTGGACAGTGGTCTATGGTAAGAAACCACTTCCCAGCACTAAAAATAGACCACCATTGAACAGTGAGAAAGAACCACCAGAGGTCCACCAGTGGTGGTGTTTGTACACATGCCAGTGTCACTGCTAGGTTGACATTGGGTCCACCATCCAATATTACCAAGGCAAGAGCAGCTAAGGCCTAGATGATGGCCTTATGTGGAGCTCCAAAGGCAGGGTTTCTAATAAAGTGGACAGGGATTGTCCTGGTTCCCTTTGTATTTGACCTGATCAAGAAAACCAGTGTTCTTCAGTCATACTGAACAAGGAGCTTTGACAGGCTTTGCTTTCTTGAGGACCACTGGGGGCATCTGGTCTACCAGAGGATGGTGTCTAGACATGAGGCTGTGAATGTTCCCTTCAGTCCCAGACAAGAGATATGACTCCAGTTATTCCCTAACTTGACCCCGAAGCCAGTCTGTGACGCTCTCTTACTTTTACACGTCCCACTCTGCTCCCTCGCCCTTCTCTCCTGAGTCTTCTCACTCTGGCCGAATAAAAAGCCGAGCCCAGAGGAAGAGGCCTGGACGTGAGCGGCACCTCGAGCTGCTTTCATCTTTCCAGCCTCAAGTCGCTCATAGTGGAGGGAAATGAATCCTCGGACTCTTCCCTCCGGAGCTGCAACACGCACTGCTCAGTTACACTCATGCATGAACCTTGACCAATCTGCATGAATAATGAGGAGCTGCATACCAATGTTGTTTTCAAAGAACAGCTGTCAATGAGTACATTCTCTAAATGCTCGAGCAAACTCCAAAGGAACTCCACAGGCAGGTCAACCTTCATTCTGATCTCCACATGTGGAAAAAAAAATCTTAATTTTAAAGATTCTGCTATAGAAACCCTTCCTTTGAGATTCTGGTCCATGCTGATATGATTGCATCACGCAATTCCTGCAGATTTCTCAAGAGCCTCCAGTTCCACCATATCCCAAAGGTGTTCTACTGGATCTCCACTCAGATCTGGTGACTGGGAAGAACCAGCACTGAAGAACTGAAGCTGGACTTATTTCCATGCTTTGTGACATGGTCCAGCATCATGCTGGTGGCAGTAGCTGTTAGAAGATCAGGGTAGAAGATCTGTGGTCATGAAGGGATGCAGATGTTCAGCAACAGTCCTCAAACTCAAGACATGAGCCAAGACACCATTACACCACCCCCTCCATCAGCCTGGACTGTTCACACAAGGCAGGTAGGGTCCAAAGATTCATGGTGCTGGTACCAAAGTCTGACCTACCTTCGGTGTGATGATCCTCTGCAGAAATCCAGAGAGATCCATCAGACCAGACATGTCTTCACCTGTCCAGTGTTGGTGAGCCTGTGCTAAACCACTGCAGCCTCAGCTTTCTGTTCTTGGCTGAAAGTAGCGAGACCCGATGTGTTCTCCTGCTGTTGTAGCCCATCCATCCTTCCTCCTCAAGGTTGGAGGTGCTGTTATGGACTCTTAGATGCTTCTCTGCTTCACCACATTCTGGTTATCAGAGTTCCTGTAAACTTTCTGTCAGCTCTACCCAGGCTGGACGTTCTCTGTTGACCTCGAACCATCAACAAGGCGTTTCTGTCTGCAGATCACTGGATGAAACTCTAGAGACTGTTGTGCTGCAAATCCCAGATTGGCAGTCCTAGAAACCCTGAAACACTGAAACACTTAGGCTTAATGGCAATTTGCATAATGCAAATTGGTTATGATATTATTATAATATTATTACTGATTCATATTATATATTTGTAATGGTGCACTGACAACCACTCTGTACAAATGTGCAGTTTGGTGGATGGAAGATTACAGAAAATAAAATATAGGCCTTTCATGATGTGATAATTATGATCATTCTGAATTATGGTGATTAATATGAACAGATATGAGGTTTTAAAAAAAGGTCAGGTTGGTTTTAAACACAGTAAGCTGCCACATGAGGCCTCATATACAGGCATTCGGCCATACCGCCCCTTTAACTGTACCAGTTCTCCTCCCTCTTCATTTTCTGTCCGCTCCTGAGGTTCCACTCTGTGATGATTACATCTCTCCACATGCAGCGCTGCGGTACAGTGTAGGTTTTTGTGCCTTTTAAAGTGTAGCAGGGCACTCAGACCCTCTTCCATCTTACTGTTATTCTGAACGAGGGTCCCTCAGAGAGAGAGAGAGGGGCGAAATGCTCAGTGTAATGTCTTGCTCTCATCTGGTAGTGATTTGTCTTTCGCAGTGCACCCCTGGCCTGTGTTCAGCGTGGCGTCTGCCACAGCCCGGGCCGGGGGAAAGCTCTGGTTACTGCAGCGATGAGTGAAGCACAGGGACTGCTGATGGGCAGATCAGCTGCTAAAGGCCTTACACACACACACATGCACACACACATACGGTAGGGACTCCAGTGTACAGTGTACAGAGAGGTGAAAGGTGCAAGGTATGGACAAAAGTATTGGGACACCTGCTCATTCAGTGTTTCTTCTAAAAAGAGTTGACCTTGCTTTGGATGGAGGAACTGTCTCTGCTGTCCAGGGAAGGTCGGTTAGGTCAGGATGCTGGATGATCTGTGATCTCCACCCAAACTCATACCAAAAGGATTGGATGGAGCAACATCCATCATTGCAGAGAACACAGTGCTACTGTAATAACCAGATGCAACATCGGTTTGACACCCGACTCATTCAGGCCTGGTTGGAACTGTTAATTGCGAAACCCGAACCCAACCAGAACCCAACCAGAACCCAACCAGAACCAGCTACCAGATGGAATTTGGCTCCGCCTTTAACCCATCCACACTAGTGATCAAACAGCGGACAGTGAACACACCTGCCCGGAGTGGTGGGCCTCCATTGCTGCAGCACCCCAGGGAGCAGAGAGGGTGAAGGGCCTTGCTCAAGGACCCAACAGTGGCAGCTTCCTGAGCCCGGGTATCGAACCCACAACCCTGTCATCAATAGCCCGGTGCTCTTACCGCTGAGCCACTGCTGCCCCTGCAGCTGGCATTGTTGACACAGATGTGCAAGAGTACGTTGGTCCATTTGTCATGGAATTCTGAGACAATGCGAAGAACAACTGGCAGATTCACATTATGCCAAAAAGTAAACATAAATAAATAAATAAATAAACAAATATAACACACACACACACACACACACTTGAGCAGCTGAAACTAGGATAGCTAACCTATAGCAGAAGCAAGGCCTTGTTGGCTGAGGCTACAAGGTGTGCTAATATGACGGATTCATTTAGGTGGTCTGGAGGGGGTGGGGGGGGGTTTGGCGCCTCCCTTTGACAGCCAATTCCCAGGCTGCCGTTTTGCTGCTGATATCTACAGTAAGTTAAATGTACCAGTGTCTGTGAAATCTAGCAGGTTTTTCTGTTGTAGCTCTGCTTCGACGATCGCTTGCCGCTACAAGTCACCCAAAAACAACATTCTGTTGCACGTCAGTCAAAAAAACCCAAAAAAGTCTTTTGGCTCCTGGCCACACCGAGCACGGCAACCTCCCAGACTGTCAGCCGATGCGAGACTGAAGTCAGAGTCACTAAACGGGTTGACAGAAGTAGTTCCCACTGAATTCTGACTGTGTGTCATGATGATGTTCCAACATAATTGCTTCTGACTTTAAGATCCTGAACGTCCGACTCTCTGGGCGAGCTGGGTTGGATTAGTATGTAAAAGGCAGCAACTCTGGAGACAGCTTGGACAGGGGCGCAGGGAGGGGGGTCCAGAAAAGTTCTGATCAGGGTGGTTCTTTAGGAGACGAGCTAAGCTAAATTTCCATGGGAAATTCATCTCTTTAAGATAGAGCTGTGTATTGGATTGCCTGTCCAAAAGTTTGTGGACACCCCTCCTCATAAACGCATTCAGCTTTTATTAGATTGAAAGCTTGTGCACATTGCTGATACAGATGTGCAAATGAACACACACACACACAGCTTGTCTAGTCCCTGTAGAGAAGTACTGCCAATAGAATAGGACTCTCTGGAGCAGATAATAAATATCATGAATCTATTGGCACCATGCTGCCTAATGCCAGGCGTGGGCTAGTAGAGGGTATGTATGAAGCCCCCCAGAAGCATTGAGCTGTGGAGCAGTGGAAGAACTGTGTTCTCTGGAATGATGGATGGAAGAACTTCTGGGATCAATTGGGGAGTCGGGGTTGATGAGGTGGGTGGTGATCATCATCCAACATCCTGACCTCACTAACAGTCTTATTGCTGAATACAATCAAATCCTCACAGCAATGCTTCTCTGAAAATCTAGTAGAATTTGGAGACAGTTACCCCTTTTAATACCCTTGATTTCAGAAGAAACCATGAATGAGCAGGTGTCCCAATACTTTTGTCAACACAAAATCGCAATACTTTATATTTTCTGACGCCCCGACTCTAAAGGTTTAAGCTATCCAGCTTCCCTGAAAAACAGTTAGCTGCTCTTTAACCAAACAAACAAATCATGATGTTGCCAGAAGCTCTCGGAGCTTCTCCGCCTCCGTGCTCTTACACAATTCCAAACACTCCAGCTGGATTTGCCGCAAAAATGTTCTCTGCATCAGTTTGTTACGGCATGCCAAAGCAAACAGCTAAGAAACACACTCCCCGTCTTGTCTTTGTGTGAGCGCACCTCCTCCGTGAGTACATTCCCTTTAAGGTGTGCATGTGATAAGAAAGCAGTGCGGATCGGTGACGTTTCCGCACTTCACTAGTGTGTTGTGCCGGACCTTCCTCTCTCTCTCTCTCTCTCTCTCTCTCTCTCTCTCTCTCTCTCTCGTGTTTCCATTCCTTCCCTGTTTCAAAGGTGTGAACAAGACACGAGTGAAAGGGGCTGAAAGGGTGGTCTTTGAGGCCAAGGCAGCCGTAACACCGGGCTGCTGACAGTAATCTGCTCAATTATTCCAGCTATGACAACAGGCTGAAAGTCTGCACCTGTCCCGCTGGCCTGCTCACCTCAATGGAGCTGTATGGGGCCCACAGGGCCTGTGACATCACCACGTCCGTAAAAAAACACACACACACACACATTTACACGTGTGTACAACACACTGTACAGCCACAGAGCATGACTGAGGTCTCAGACAGGTCTCGAGCACAAAGGAGGGAAGGGATTTGCCATGGCTGATGTACGTTACTGACAAAAAACACACACACCCCCCTTGTTACCACCTGGAGGTACACGTTTCGGCCAGGGCTGGGTGATCAAAGCATTACTAATTTTACCCAAAATCAAATATTTCTTCAATATTGGTGATAAAATTGGCATATTCCTCAACCTGATGTCAGCAGTATGGTCCACTTCCTTGCTAGACTGGGAGGGAGAAGTCTAGCCATTCATTCAAACCTGCAAGCCAAAGGTCAACGGGTCTCGAATCGGTTCCTGGAGGGCCGATATCCAGCATAGGTCGCTGATTTCTCTGCTTAAACACACCTGCAGGGTAAGGTTTCAGCAAGGAAATCAATCACCGGACCAATCACTTGCTGGACGCCAGACCTCCAGAGCTGGATCTAGGACCTCGCGGTTCTCGATGGCACACAAGGCCGCAAGTGTGCCATTAGTGACCCGGCTTTACAATCCCGCGGGTTGGGCTGTGCTGTTGTGACTGAATGGCTAGACTTCTTCTTATTCCCTGTCTAGCAAACCAGAGGCACTTGCCTGGCACTTTGCTGCTAACATCAGATTGAAAAACTAAGCCCTTCACTTAATGGGCAAAAGTATTGGGACACCTACACATTCCACCTACAGGAGCTTTTACCTACTGGACATCCCAGTCTAAACCCATGAGCATTAATACGGAGTCTCTGACTCTCTGTGCTGACTGTCGGCCGATACCGATCCGATTTTTGTGTTTCTATAAATAATCCAGCCCCACATTTTAGGTAAACTGTGTAAAATCAGACTGAATACTAATCTAATCTACTTTGTTATATATACTCTATAGTGTTTAATATCTTATCTTAGCGTGTATGCATTAGCATTAGCATTAGCCTCCTCCTCCGATGGTTCTGAATGCACCGTTCAGAGCTGGTTTAGAACCAGAGAAAGGAGTGTGGTTCTCCCGCTGGTAGAACCAGGCATTTAAGCCATAGTTTGGTTTCTAACCAGGCGGAATTCTGGAGTAAAGACGGGATGGAGGAACTTTAGACATTCCCAGGTGGAGATAATCGAGTAAAATATCTTCATTGTTGCAGAATTACAACCAAACTGGGTGGTTTCGATCCTCCTTGTTTACAGCGAGGCTCTGAGCTAACGCTAAGCTAACGTTTTCCTCCTCCCTATACTTTCCGTTCCACCTTTAATATTGCAGCAGTTACGCTCTGCTCCTGAAACGTACACACTGCAACTGTGGCACTATTTAAGGTGGAATTAAGAGTTAGCATAAGAAGCTAACTTTAGCTTTTGTTTTGGCTGCTAAGTTCAAATAAAGCTCTGTTTGTAGTTTGGCTCAATGATGAACTCTGTTTAGGTTAGTTTTAGAAAGAAATTAGAAGTTCGTCTGCAGCAGCTGAGGATCATGTCTATTTATGGCGTCTAGAGGACACCAGGTGGCGCTCTGCTGCAGCAAAGCTAAGGATCGGAAGTGAATCAGACGAATCTTAAAAGCCAATATCCAATCCGTTAAAATAGCTTGGACTTGCTCCATATCCAGAGTCACTAGATCGGAACAGGACATCCATACATTATATGAATAAAATCTGAGTTCAAAGAAAAGTTGACTTTTTATCACCACTGCCATCTAGTGGTCGGGGTTTAAACACAACACAAAATGAACCACCGTCTGCCACCAATCTCTACATGTAAACCATTCATTAAAAATCAGTACTGTGTTTTTAAATATCGGTCAAGTATTGCGCAAGATACCTCAATACTGTGATACATCGATATATCAATATATCAGTATTTTCTTACACCCCTATTAGGCATTGCCTTTGTTTTCTTTAGCATTTAATATAATATTCATTCCTAGATAATAATTATAATAATTTTTCAGTTGTGAATGACATGGAAAAATATGCAGTGATAAGATTTTAGGCCGTATCGCCCAGTCTTAGAGACCACTGAGAGGCAGCCAATCACTTTGACCTCAAATGGCCAGTGACAAGTGTGACGCATGTGGCGCGTGGGCTTCAGCCCAGATTACTTGACCTCTCCACCCTGGCACACGTCTTTGTTGGTCACTCAAACAAAGCCTAGAGGACCTTTTACAATCACAAACATTGGATAGAAGTGCCTGCACTGACCAATACTGTCCACTTACTGCAATAAACGAACCTGACTATCACACTTACAGAGCCTATGACTCAATTGGACACAAAATCTGCCCTCATAAATCTAAAAATATTAATATTCTGTAAACATATTTACACTTTGGAGAAATCGTCTGTACAGCTGGCCTGTGGTCATTCCATAAAGCCTTTCAGATTGGATAAATTTGCCTTACTTTCACAAGCATCTCTTCACTCCTGCCTCCATAAGATTAGGATCAGGGCCTTTTGTGAATAGCCTTTTTTTTTGTCTTTCTCTTCCCTCCCCTTCACCCCAGAGACAAATAACAGGCATAAAAAGACTCTTCAGACGAGGAAAGCCAATCTTTTAGGGATCAGAATAATCCGGCCTGCCCCTCCTCCCTCCTCCCTCCTCCTGGCCTGGTGTTGCCCCTTCATGCTGGGCCTCTAATTATTTCATGGTGTAGCAGGAAATCCTGCCAGGCCTACATAAACAGTGTTGGGGGGGTTGGGGGGTGGGGGGGTCTGTTGACATCTGACATGCAAGTGCCCCCTCTAACTCCATCCTCAAACCTGGATGTGATGCGTAGAACAACCCCCCCCCCCCCCCCACACCACCACCAGAGCCTTCCCAAAACAATCAAATTGACTCTATTTCTAACAGCGCTAACTTGCGTAAATCATCACACCCACCTCTAACTGTGTTTATGTGGTTGAAATTTGCTTATGTGGTTTTGTGGCTTCTCACACTCCACAGGACAAAGGAAAGAAAGTTTGTAGGTGTTCTTGGATATGGAGAGGGAAATGGTCAGTAATATTTCCCGAACGTTTTAAAGGATAGACTGTAGGCCGAAACCAGATACCAGAGAAGATCTGCTCATATTAGACTCATATGCTGCATCCCAAACCACACAATCCCTCACTAAATAGTGTAGAAAAATAGTGCTTCACCATTAGAAGTGTGGAGTGGGGGCTCCGAGTGGCCCAGTGGCCTAATGCCCGAGCCGTCCAGAGCCATGCTGCTTTGCCATCAGCAGCCAGAGTCAGAGAGAGCACAATTGGCCGTGCTCTCCTTAAGCGATGTTGGCCAGCACAGGTGTCAGTTAGCTGCCCGGCGATGCCACTTCGGCGGCAGTTGGAATAAAAGAGGTGGTAGCTGACTTTGCATGGAAGATCTGTGTTAAGTCCTTTCCCTCCCAGTGCCGGGAGCATTGATAGCGCTCGGGACTCTCGTAAAAATGCATCTTTCTGATGGTAGATGGTGTACTTTCATCATAGCTGTGGTGAGATCTACCTGCTGCCATGATGATATTTTTATTGGATTGTTGGAGACTGGGCTGAACATGCTAGGATGTCCTGATCTGGCCATGCTGGTCAGCTGTTCCACTTGTAATTGATTTAGCGGACAGTGGAGCAGAGTTCTAAGATCTTTTTATCCCCGTACCCCAGACTCATCTCCATCTGCCACCTTCTGGGGCACCAGAAGCTGTACAACATCCGGAGAATTCCACCCTTCCTCTCTAGAGAGTCGCCCAGTTCTTCATTCAGTCTCTCGTCACTTCAAGACTTGACCACTGCAGCTCTCTTCTGGCTTCTGTCTCCGTCTGCGCACCATCAGACCCCTGCAACTGATCCAAAATGCAGCGTCACGGGTTGGGTCGTCTTCAACGTTCCTAAATTCAGCCATGTTCAGCTCCTCCTCTGCTGTATTCTGTAGCTGCTGCCCAGGTCATCAGATTCAGACCCCTGACTCTGGCCTACAAAGCCAAGACTGGACCAGCCAGCCCCTCCACCAGTACTTGATGGCGATGGTCAAAAGCTGATCTGCGCCAAGAGCCCTTCCAGCTTCAAGTACGGCTCGGCTCGACCCGCCATCCTTTAAGATCTGTGGAAGACGAGCGTCCAGACTTTTTACTGTCCTGCACCAAAGTGGTGGAACGAACTTCCCCTGGGTGTCCGAACAGCAGAGTCCAAAAACCCAGACTGAAGACCCTCCTCTTCTGAGAGTACTCAGGTTAAGAGAAGAGTATTATGGTCTCCATATTGACTTGTGTTTAGTAGAGTCTAGATTAGAGGGATCTGATGGATCTCAGATTTGTTGTCTATTTAAACCAGCTGAGGTTCTTCTTGTAAATGTCGTAATTGTAAATGTAGATAAGCTTGTGCCAGCCCAAACCACTTTGTACTCCATCATTACCATACACGATATAAGATATCAGACATAGGTCACATAACAAATATAGTGTGAACAGCCTTAAAAAAACGGAATTGGTGAAGGCCACCCCTTGAGCATGAGCGGTGCTAAAAGTAGGCCCTGATTTGAAGCCGGCACGAATCTGCACAAATCTGCCTATACATGCAGCTTTCAGACAGTGTGAATAATGGCAGAAAGTAACAACGGTAAATGCACTTTACACACACACACACACACACACTCACACAGAGGAGATATTTATGCCGCGACTGTCTGCGAGCTGTGAGAAATATTTATCTCACCATAAAAAAAGCTCGTTTATCACCAACCGCCATCTGTCAAAATAGTTCTGGGAGCCGGCGGCATGCCTCAGCCTGAGCCTCACCAGCAGCTCCTCGATTGACTGTTTGCGTGTCGGGGAGGTTTGATCGCCTTCGAGTCGGGAGGCGCCGAGCACATCGATTCATTCCAGCTCAAACACCAGCAGGAAAACACTGGAGACGAGCTGACTGTCATGCTAAGACCACAGAGGACTGCGTCCAAGGCGTCCGACGCGTCCGGCGTGTATGGAGGGACGTTTGGACAGCAGTGGCTGACTATGACACTATGATGTGAGGTATCCTCAGATAAGGTGGAGTGTGTGTGTGTGTGTGTGTGTGTAATTGGGAGCTTCTGTATGTTCAGTATATTGACAAATTGATCAGTAATATTGATACTGAGAGTAATAGTGGGCTACACCCGTTTCTATGGTTACAGTAAGCCTGTGACGGCGACGTGATACTTCCATTTCCATGGTCAGACTACGCATCTTCCAATGGGGATGCTACTCACAATTCCAAGACTGGGATACTTCCGTTTCCATGGTTACACAACACTTATTTGCATTGTAACACTACGCCCCCTTCAATGGCGATGCTTCTCACAATTCCAGGACTGTGCTACTTTCATTTCCATGGTTACATCACACTCACTGCACCCATTTCCATGGTAACAACTGCACCAAACGTCATGGCTAAGTTACTCCCATGTCCGAGGTTGTACTACTTTTGTTTCCATGGTTACTACTACACACTATTAACATTGTAGCACTGCGGCAATTTCCATGGGAAAAAAAACACAGCAACCACCTTTGTGGTTGTTTTGGCCCCGGTTCCACTATGCCCATTGCAATGGCTACGCTACTGCCAGTTCCAAGTTTATACTACAATGGTTCCCATGGTGACACTACACTTGTTTCCATCGCAACACTGCGCCCAGTTACAAAGTTCCGCTATGTCCCTTTCCAGGCGTTTCAGCGGATGTGCTGTTCCCACATTTCCAACATTTTGCCACATTTGTTTCCTTGGTTACACTACACCCTTTCCCATTGTGACACTACACCAAGTTCCATGGTTGCGCTAACCCCATTTCCTCGATTACGCGACGCCAGATTTAACTGTCATACTACTACCAATTACAAGATCATGCTGCATTTGTACACTTGTTTCCATCGTAGCACTACACCAGTTTCCATGGTTACACTACTCCCATTTCAAAGGCACCACTTCTCCCGTTTCCGAGATTATGCTACTTTCGTTTCCATGGTTACGCTACACTCGTTTTCGTTGCTAGCCCCATTTTACATGGTTACACTACTCCCATTTCCAAGATCGTGCTATATTTGTTTTCACGGTTACACGATAGCGCTTGGTTTCGCTAGGTCCATTTCCATGGTTACGTTACACCCATTTCTTCACCGCACCCTTTGTCCATGGTTACCCTTCCCTCGTTTTCGCAGGTACGTGACTCAGCTATTTCAACAAGTATCCTACGCCTGTTTTCATGGCTATGCTACACCGGTTGCCATGCTTATACTACGCCCGTTGCCATGGTTACGCTAGGTAATAGGTTTTGAAAAGACATGCCTCATTACTGTCTGAATGCTAGATTGAATATTTAAGTCTAAGGAGCAGAAGAAGAAGAAAGGTCATCTGATGAGAGGCTAATCCACTCTGTCAGCACTAACTTTAACAGCGGTTCAGTCCCCCAGTCCCCCAGCTCTGCATTACCAGATAATACTGAACTTAAAAGGGACCCCCAGACCCCACTTCAGACCCCCTCCCACACACCCCACCCCCCCTTTCTGAAACCAGAACCATGCTCTGGTACTCAACGTATCAGACTGTGTCAGACGGTGGTCTTATCTAGAGCCCAGGCTGCTGTAACAAATGAAGCTTCTCCACCATGTGATCGCAAGCAGCCACAACACTGGAGGAGCATTCTAGATTCGAGATTTTTAGATTACGAGCATGCACACACACACACACACACACACACACACATACACATACTCACACACAGAGTGCCCTTATTTACAGCCCCTAGATAGGCCTCCTGCGTCTTCTGTCTGAGCCTGCACCTGCATGATGCAGCATCTCCACCCAGCGCTGACAGATACACAGATAACCGCGTTTCTGCTGTTTGGACCCGTTGCCTTTAAAGTTGCAACACTTGGAGATTAAACAGCATCTTTTTACGCTCCATCGGGCTACACACGACTTGCCCCTGTCAGTCAATAAACCTTCTGACTCAGCTTGTGTGAAGAACAGGCCTGGAACAGTCATCAGGTTTAAAGTCCAGTAAAATTCTGACAGCAAAACTGCAGCGCTTGTCCTGATAGTTCCGTCTTTCAGGAAGGCGTCGCTGGTTTTCTTACGTTTTGTAGTAAAGACCATCAGAGGTGGGTCCAAGTCCAGCCCAGACCACATTACGGTCATTTAAAAAAACAAAAGGAAAAAGAAATCTATGCTCATTTCCATGGTTACACTACAGTAATTTCACTTGTAATGCTACACCAAATTCCAGGGCTATACTGCATCCATTTCCATGGTTACACTACGGTTCTGCAACACTTAGTATCTCCATCTCTAGTATGCTTGGTCTGTTTCCATAGTTACGCTACAACCTTTTCCCCATTATGTTACGTCCGTTTCTTCGGGACAGCCATTGTCATGCTTACACCGCAGTTATACAACATCCATCAACATCCGTTACGCTGCACCCTTCTCGAAACCGGTACACCCATTTCATCGCTGCGCCCATTTCAGTGATTACACCACTCTTTGATGACTCCCATCTCGATGGTTATGCTAGGTCTGTTTCCATGGTTATGCTGCACCCTGTAGAAATATGTTACACCCATTTCTTCACTACACTCTTTTCCACTGTAAAGTCTCAAGTTATACATCACCCATCTCCATGGTTATGCCTGGTCCACTTTCATGGTTAAGCAACACCCTTTACAATTCCGTTACACCCATTTCTTCAATACAGCCTTTTCCATGGTTACACTAAACTTATACATCACCCATCTCAGTGGTAAGACTAGGTCTACTTCCATGGTTACGCTACACCCTGTACAATGTTGTGAAACCCATTTCTCCGCTACACTCTTTTCCACTATTACAATTTCCATGGTTACACCCATTCATTTGGTCACACCATGGTTACGCTACACCCTTTACAATTCCGTTACACCCATTTCTTCAATACAGCCTTTTCCATGGTTACACTAAACTTATACGTCACCCATCTCCATGGTAACACTAGTTCTACTTCCATGGTTATGCTACACCCTGTACAATTTTGTCAAACCCATTTCTTGGCTACACTCTTTTCCACCTTTACAATTTCCATGGTTACACCCATTAATTTGTTCACACCATGGTTACGCTACGCCCTTTACAATTCCGTTACACCAATTTCTTCAATACAGCCTTTTCCATGATTACACCAAACTTATACGTCACCCATCTCCATGGTAACACTAGGTCTACTTTCATGGTTACGCTACACCCTGTACAATTTTGTCAAACCCATTTCTTCGCTACACTCTTTTCTACAGTTACAATTTCAATGGTTACACCCATTAATTTGGTCACACCATGGTAACGCTACACCCTTTCCATAGTTACAGGTCTATTTCCATGGTTTCTGTTTTTTTTAAGCTATTAAAACAGCTTTTTCACCATATACCAACAGTATATACCATTGTACTGAAAATTTTGGTCACTTATAAAAATGATAGGATTTTTTACCATTGTATCCCGACAGTGGAACAGTAGAGAACCTGTTGGAGATCCCAAATATTCCAAAACACTCCGAACGAATGTTTTTCTTTTGCATTTCTCAGTACAGCTGGCCTGAAGTGACCCACTGACCTGCTGTCAGCGCTGACACCAGCAATGTCCACAAATGTGAAAAACTTAAGCATGTCAAACAGTGCTGTGTGTGTGTGTGTGTGTGTGTACATGTGTAAAGGTTTACAGATGAAGCCAACTGTGCCAGCGAAGACACACAGAGGCAAGATAAACACACAGGGAGAGCAGATACAACACACACAAAAAGGAGAACACACACACGCTCCACATACCTGTCACTACACTCAGCGAGGCGTGGGTCCAATACACACCCACACACACACACACACACCATGCAGAAGCCCTGGCCTCCAACAGTGAAACACATTCAAGCCAGCTTGTGTTTGATGCTATAATGATTTAAAATTGACCGTTAAATTGGTCAGTTGTTTCCATGAAAGGGTGCGACATTAACCCTTTAACCCCTCGTTGTCACTGTTATACCTTTATCTGCCCTAAATTAACAGCTCAGCTGAAAGCTAGCGTGACCAACAGTGAATGGGAGTCTTTAGCCTAGCATTTACTTAATGCTAATTGGTGGCTTGTCATTGTTAGCAAAATTAGCATAGAGCTATTACTTGGTTTTGAGGCCAAACCTAAAACAGCTGAGACTTGGCAAAAGTATTGGGACACCTGCTCATTCATTGTTTCTTCTGAAATCAAGGCTATTAAAATATATCTAGGTTTATCTATTGGTCCAGTTCTGACCGATGGTATATCTATTGGTCCAGTTCTGACCGATGGTATATCTATTGGTCCAATATTGACCGATAGTATATCTATTGGTCCAGTTCTGACTGGTGGTATATCTATTGGTCCAGTTCTGACCGATAGTATATCTATTGGTCCAGTTCTGACCAATGGTATATCTATTGGTCCAATATTGACCGATGGTATATCTATTGGTCCAATATTGACCGATGGTATATCTATTGGTCCAGTTCTGACCGATGGTATATCTATTGGTCCAGTTCTGACTGATGGTATATCTATTGGTCCAGTTCTGACCGATGATATATCTATTGGTCCAGTTCTGACTGATAGTATATCTATTGGTCCAGTTCTGACCAATGGTATATCTATTGGTCCAATATTGACCAATGGTATATCTATTGGTCCAATATTGACCGATGGTATATCTATTGGTCCAGTTCTGACCGATGGTATATCTATTGGTCTTGTTCTGACTGATGGTATATCTATTGGTCCAATATTGACCAGTGGTATATATATTGGTCCAGTTCTGACTGATGGTATATCTATTGGTCCAGTTCTGACTGATGGTATATCTATTGGTCCAGTTCTGACTAATGGTATATTTTTTTAGTCCAGTTCTGACCGATGGTATATCTATTGGTCCAGTTCTGACTAATGGTATATTTTTTTAGTCCAGTTCTGACCGATGGTATATCTATTGGTCCAGTTCTGACTGATGGTATATCTATTGGTCCAGTTCTGACTGATGGTATATCTATTGGTCTTGTTCTGACTGATGGTATATCTATTGGTCCAGTTCTGACTGATGGTATATCTATTGGTCTTGTTCTGACTGATGGTATATCTATTGGTCCAGTTCTGACTGATGGTATATCTATTGGTCTTGTTCTGACTGATGGTATATCTATTGGTCCAATATTGACCAATGGTATATCTATTGGTCCAGTTCTGACTAATGGTATATTTTTTTAGTCCAGTTCTGACCGATGGTATATCTATTGGTCCAGTTCTGACCGATGGTATATCTATATACGCAACAACCTTGTATATCCATGTTTGTCTGTCCACTTTTAAATATTGGATATTTAAATCTGGCAGTTGTTTGTTGTATTGTATCATGATGAATGGACCAATAGAAACGCTCCAAAATGAAGCTGCTGTTTTAGAGATGCAAGGTTTTTGCTTGATAGTGACAATATGATGTAGTTCATGAATGCCTTTGAGAGTGAGCGAGAGAGAGAGAGAGAGAGAGAGAAGTGGGGAGGATTGTGGCTAAGTAGCAAAAATGCCTCCTTCCACTAAAATGTACAGTAAAATCTCCATAATCTGACCTACTGAGTGCCACATTACAGTACTTCAGACATACTAAAGTAGACTCAGCGTGTTATTTAGAGAGAAATTACATGGAAATTGACCCGTTACTCTCCCTCTGGGTAAGAGCATATTATAGCCATTTAATTCTGCTAAATCACATAATAGCATGAGCGTAAATCACCAAGCCAGGCCACTCCTTTCCCTACTGAGGCCTATTCCTCACCCTGCAGGCTGAGGAGCGGGACGTATGAGCATTAACTGTGCATTAAACCAATCGTTTAATGGTAACAAAGAAGCTAAAGCACATTACAGCACAAGCGTAAATCCCAAAGCCAGTCCAGTTCTTCTTGACACCAGCAGTTGCACAAAAGGGAAGTCCACAAAAAGTGTCTGCATAGTTTAATGGTTACGATGCTAACAGAGTCCTTCAGAGTGGGCCTGAAATCCAATTTATGGGGGGAGGGATACATGCATGGTGCTGTGCAGCAAAATAGTCCCTAAAGAAACTTATTTAATTAGTTTACCATCATTATCAACTTTAACAGTGAACTAACTCCCCACGTGTCCAGACCTCAACTTCATTGAATCAGATTTCATTAAAAAAATATAATTTAGAATTATTTCTGATGCTAAAAAATGAATACACTGTAGTGTTTGTATATATAAATGTATATATACACTGTAGATATACACATTTGTATGATACATTATGTAATTATATGATATTATATATGTATATATGATATGATGACTTTATGATATTAGATAATACACTATATACAAATTGTTATAAACTATATATGTATATATATATATATATATATATATATATATATATATATAGTAGTTACTATATTTTATTCTATTAATGACTTTAATTTAATAAAATTTCATTTAATTTCATAAAATAAATTCAAAATAGTCCCTGAAGAAACTTATTTAATTATGTTTTACTATCATTATCATGCATGTGTAGGTTCACTGGTGGGCTTGGATAGTAAATAAAGGGGCTATATTTGTATTGTAGTCATGGCAAGGTCTGGTGTCTGGTTCCATTCACCACCACTGTAAAGAAGTTACGAGTCTGTAAGTTTCCCTACAATTTCACACCAAACCGACTCTGACTGACTGTTTACATCTAAATCTATTAATTGATATTTTAAGAAATCAATTAAATCATTTTTCTAATTTTTTGAATTTACCCTTTAACCACATGAGGCCTGCTCTACATGACATAGGCCGAATATCGTCTGAGAGAGAGAACAGGGGGCTTTTGGACTTTGCCGACGTGATGTGAGTGAAAAATCTCACAAATTCGTCCGCCAGCTCTGATTTGCCCTCATTGTCAGGGTGGCTGAACTGGTTCTAATGGACCTCCTCAAATTCCTCTAGGATCCACTGTTCTGCTCTCTGCATGGGGTCCGTCTGACCAGCCCGCTCCAATCAGCCTGCTGCCGCCGCTCCAGCCGTCAGCACTGCGGCCCTGAGCCTGTCTGATTGTCCCGGAACGAAGCATCATGTCAGGGGGCCTCATCAAACCAATAATAGCCTCCAATTGACAATCACTCCGGGCAGGGGGGCTTCCTCGGGGGACGCCGCACTCCTCCAGGTGATTAGAGGCCGAGAGAGAGTCTGTTCACATCGATCCTTTAATGAACTCACATTCGACCCCAGACACGGGGGGCTTCACGGGCACAAACACAGGAATCTACACTGTTAGTTTATTATATAGTGTGTGTGTGTGTGTGTGTGTGTGTGTGTGTGTGTGTGTCCAAAACAGCAGCTTTACAGGTAAAGGAAAAACCTTCTTAACTTTTAATGGATGCCATCAGTCATGGGGAATTAGTCACACTGCTGAAGCTAGATTTTTCCCTTTCTCTCAGATCAAAACTGAAAGTGCTGAGTGGGTGAGTGTTGGTGGTGGTCTACCAGGTCTTGCAGTGGGTTGTTAGGGGTCGCAGCTTGAAATAATGTTTCTTTTTTTGACTTATTTTCTGTTGACCTTTCCCCTTCCTAACGCAGTGGAATATCATCTGTCTAACCCTCTTTGTGTGAAAACATATAAGTCAAAAGAAAAAAAGAAGAATTATTTGAAGCTACAGACTGGGACTCCAAACAACCCCCTGTAAGACCTGGTAGACCACCACCAACCAGAAAGGAGAAACTTAAGCTTTAACAGTGAACTAACTCTCCAAGCATCCAGACCTCAACATCATTGAATCTGATTTAATTTAAAAAACGATAATTTCGATTTTTTTCTGATGCTAAAAAATAAATATCCTGTACTGTATGTATATATAAATGTATATATACACTGTAGATATACACATATGTATGACATTATGTAATTATATGATATTATATATGTATATATGATTATTTATTATATTAGATAATACACTATATACACATTGTTATAAACTATATATGTAAAATTATTTACTGCCAATAACAATTTACATATTTACCCAATGAAAGAGTAATTACTATATTTTACTATTAATGACTTTAATTTCAATAACATCACTGCAGTCTGTCCCAGGCCTTTTAAATAGATCATTGTGTGTATATATATATATATATATATATATATATATATATATATATATATAGATACACTATATATACAAATTAATATAACTTATATAAGTATATAAATATATATATATATATATATATATATGTGTGTGTGTGTGTTAGAGAGAGAAGTAAATATATATATATTATAGATTAACACAATTTACGTATTTACCCAATGAAAGAATAATGACTATATTTTACTATTAATGACTGTAATTTCAATAATATATATATATATATACTTCTCTCACACACACATATATATACTGCATATATAAATATATAGATACACTGTATATGTATATACAAATTACAAATATAAATTATGATACATAATATAAATTAGCACTATTTACTGCCAACAACACAATTTACGTATTTACCCAATGAAAGAGTAATTAATATATTTTACTATTAATGACTGTAATTTAAATCACATCACTGCAGTCTGTCCCAGGTCTTGTTTAGCTTCACTTACAGACAATCAGAACAAATGAGTCACATCCACCATTATCATCAGGGTGCCACAGGGTGCCATTATTTATTACTCAGCACAACTCTGACAGCTCAAAGGCCCAAACAACACCAAGCCTTCCTAAAGCTTTTCTTTGGCATTGTCCATTTTCTGGGACATTGTCCTCCTTCCTCACATTTCAGACCCCCCTTTGTCTCAGTGTCCATCACCCTGCAACCGTATTCGTGAGTAACCCGGAAGACCCCCCCCCCCCCCTTATTATTTTGGTTCGTCCAGGCCATTTAGTGGCCGAAAATAGTCTCGTCACTCACCACCTCTTATTTACCAATTTCCTCCTTTTGCGTGCCTGAAAGCATGACTGGAGGTCAGCGGAGGCCTGGCCAGCGTCACACAAGATCAAAAATAATAATAAAATGAAAACAATATTGTGGAGAAGTGACCGGAAGGTGGAAACGATCCGCACTTCAAAGGCTCATTTTTCATCCTCGAGGTGGTGGGTGAGTGGGTGGGGTGGGGTGGGGTGCTGGTGGAGGGGGGGGGGGGGGGGGGTCAGAGCATTACAGACAGCAGGGCCACGATGAAGATTAAAGTGAAGACAGTGACAACTGTTCCAGAGCACTTTCTGTGCTTTAATGTGTTGTTTTTGCATCTCTCTCTCTCGCTCTCTCTCTCGCTGTCTCGCTCGCTGTCTCGCTCTCTTCCTCTTAAACGGGAGTTTTGTCAAGTGTCCTGAAATAACAGAAATCGCTTTGAAATCCTGCACCTATCAACACCCTTCATTTGGGGCGCTCGCTGGAATAAGAGCCGCGTATGAAAGATTAGAGGAGAATGTTATTTAAGGTTTCGCCGCTGGCCTTTCCTCCCGAGCAGCAGCTTGATGGATGCTATAGTTCCTTCAAGTTGCAACAATGGCACACGAATAGGAGGAATATTAATGGGCATTTTGCAAGCTGAGGTAGCAGACTGAAAAACTCAGGCCTCTACTGCTTGTACCGATGCAGAAGTGAATGTGCAGTTGCTTTAGGTTGAAGATGAAGGGGGTTCAGATTCAAATACAACATCAACGTTTAGTTTTGTACCAGAAGATTATCATTTTTAATTGCCAAATGTGTTTAATGACTGAGTTGTGTGTCGAAGTCCTAGAATTCACTCCTATATCATTTGAATTTTCCTCTTGGTGGTGTAATAGAGCACCGTTTTAAAGCAGATCAATTTTAACTCCTAGTAAGAGCTAACCAGGCTAAAATACAGCTTCCAAACATGGTGGAGGTAGTTTCACACACTGTTACAGCTCACAGTGAGAGCTAGCCAGGCTAAAGAATAGCCGCCAAACATGGTGGAGGTAGTTTTTCACAGTGAGAGAGGGCCAGGCTAAAGTTCAGCCTCCAAACATAGTGTAGGTAGTTTCTTACAGTGAGAGATGGCCAGGCTAAAGTTCAGCCTTCAAACATGGTGGAGGTAGTTTCACACACTGTTACAGCTCACAGTGAGAGCTAGCCAGCCTAAAGTACAGCTTCCAAACATGGTTGAGGTAGTTTCACACACTGCTACAGCTTACAGTGAGAGCTAGCCAGGCTAAAGTTCAGCCTCCAAACATGGTGGAGGTAGTTTCACACACTGCTAGAGCTCACAGTGAGAGATGGTCAGGCTAAAGTACAGCCTCCAAACATGGTGGAGGTAGTTTCACACACTGTTATGAAAGATCTACTATATATATATCTAATATTTATTGACATACGCCATTAAATATGATACAGGTCAATTACTGTATAGTTTCAGGCTTAGATGAACACAGCGAACACACACACACACACACAGCAGACACATTCCCTTGCAGTTCATTTCTACACAAAGAAACACCAGCCAGGTGACACTGCATATGAACATACAGTGGAAAGGGTGATGTATGTCTGTGTGTGTGTGTGTCTGTGTGTGTGTGTGTGTGTGTGTGTGTAATTCTCCAGCTAAGGGCTGTTTTGAAAGGCCTGCAGCAACATGAAGGATTTTCCACAGCGTTTAGTCTCGCTCTCCCCACAGATAGGACGTCTAAAAGGACCTAGCGTGCCTAGATCTGGCCGAGACTCGTTCCACCCAATGAAGATGAATGGCCTTTATCGAGGGGGCCATCTAAAAACATGGCACTCCTCACCAGGCCCTTTTGATGCTGCTCCCGTGTAGGAGTACCGCTGAAATGTCCAACAACAAGGAAGTGCCAATCAGATGGACCCTCCGCAACAACACCGGGACTGTAGCAATGTTTTGTTAGATCTTATGGGGGTAGAGGTGCTGGTAGGCCTGGAGCTGCTCCATGCAGCAGGAGGAAACGTCTGGTAGACTGTTAGCCACACGGCTAATGCACTTTAAGAGGACGGAACAGCTCAACATACGGGATGTACTTAAAGACTGCAGGAACTATTTCCAGCCTAGCGGGCAATTATGTTTGGGTAAGACCAACAGCGTGATCTGGGCCTCAGCAGCAGAGCCGGCCCAAGGCATACTCAAATTACAGGCCACAACGTCACCGGGGGGCCCCCGAAGAGCACCAAGATATCATGATAAAAATATAGATTTTAAAAATATCACTGAATTTATTTATTTTTTATAGTTGGCACACACACCAATACACAGTTAATCAATTTCTGCTGTTGGCTGCTGCCACGGTTGGGCAACTGCAGATATGCGCCACTTGGATGGTCGAGAAAGGCCCGGGCGTTTTAGCGTATTGGTATGGAGGGGGGGGCCCAAATAAAAATATGCTTAGGACCCCATAAAGGCTTGGGCCGGCCCTGCTTAGCAGAGTTCTACACAATTGACATATCGAAATAATTTGAGTATCAGAATAATGATTCCCTATATTGATTAGCCTTAATTAACAATGCAGTTAAGTGTGTTTATTACTGCAGTTCAAAACAGTAGGCCATTATGTACTAACCCAGCAGGCCACCAACGTCAATTGGCATCAATAGTGTCGTTGGCTCACCGAAATCCAGTGTCAGCACAGCATCTAAAGCCAACATCGGATTCACGTTGGCCTGACGCGAAGCTAGCGTTGATATTTTGTTGGTTTTAAGACGATGTTTAAGTTCTTAAGATGTTAAGTAGCTGAAATCCAACGTCAATCAAACGTCACGATGCCATACTGACATAAAACACTAACTTTATAATAATATTAATATTAACGTAATAATATTAACGTCCACAAAAACATGAAAACATTCTAACATTGTTAGACGTTGATGTTTTGTTGGTTTTCAGTCACAGTGTTAAGTAACCAAAATTCCACGTCTTTCTAACGTTAAGTATTGACGTCAACCTGATTTAAATTTTCACGTAAAATTCACCGTTGGTTCGACGTTAACATCTAACTGACATCCAGTGCCGGCTGGGAAAAGGGAATATCCATGATAGCCCAAATGAACTGAACCCAGTTGTGTACATACTGAATGTCTTCGGTCTGATGTGAACTGGAGTGTTTCTGGCATGTAGCCCAAACGTTTCTCAGGTAAGAATCACTGTACTTACTTACCTGAGATGACTCATCAAACCTGTCATGTCTCCATGGTATAAAAACCAAAGCTTTTTCCTTTTCTTTTTTTTTTTGCTTATCTTCCAAAATTTAAAGAACCCCAAACTGGTGCCTATTTTTACAGTTTGTTGGGCTCTTTGTTGCATGAATTTACTATGCATTGGTCTTAACCAGCTCTAATATAGTTCTTTTTATTATTAATTTTCCATAAAGTACCAATAACTGTAGTGCCTTAAGGTATTTACAATATTTGTACTTTGTTGTCGTAGTTTGAGCTATGATATTCTGGCAAAAACAATTATAAAGCTAACAAATACTTAATACTTAACTAAAGTATACTTAATACTTAATTAAATTAAATCAATACAGACAAACAAATACTAGTATATCCACCCTCAGTATCAGCTGGTCCACTGCCCTTTCAGCACATTTGAGAAATGCATTATAGGGGGTTGATAACAAGCATGTGGAGGCGGGGCTTAGTGAGGAGCGGGCAGAGCAGAAAGCAGCCAATCAGAGGCTTTGTTTTTTGCTTCAGACAATGCCGTGGTGACCAGTTGGAGTGCTAACATTCGGAAGGTCGCAGCGCACCATTGTGTAATAGAAGGTAAAATTCAGAACTGAAGCTCAGCCACTAGGGGGCACTTTGCATATAAACATTTATATAGTAGATATATATACATATATATATATAGTAAAACTATAGAGAGCTTTGTTCTCTGGAATGATGGTTGGTGCTCCATCCAATACTTTTGGGATGAGTTGGGGAGTTGGGGATGACCTCACTTAAACTCTTGTCGCTGAATGCAATCAAATTCTCACAGCAATGCTCCTCCAAAATCTAGCAGAAAGTCTTCTTCTCTGGACAGTAGAGACTCCAGTAACTCCAACAAAAGCAGGACGACCTTTTTAACACCCTTCATTTCAGAAGAAGCACTGAATGAGCAGGTGTCCCAATACTTTTGTCCGCATAGTTGCTGTAAACTATACAGCCTTGCACAGTTCGCCTCGAATGGACGCGCGAAAGCAGTCTGTTTCACAGAGAGCTGTAAATAATCTGCATATTTAAAAGGTGTTTTTGCTGCAATTTCTCCTTGACAGGCTGATCAGACCACTGCTAATCACTTTTTAAAAAAAGGCTCAGAGGAATCAAAGTGCAGTCATGGTGTTGATTAAGAATACATTAAGAGTGCATTAGCATTTTATGAGCTGTGGAAGTGTGCGCTTGTTTGTGCGGATAGCGTGGCACCCCGCTGGGTCCCGGGCCCCGTCCTAATTGCACTTGATTGGTTTAGGATGCTTTTGTTTCAGCTGGCTCCATCACTCCAGCACGCTCGAAAAAGGAAAGAAAGAAAGAAAAAAAAAAAAACACAGAGCGGCATCAGAGCGGCCGTATTTCCACATATTCACAGTTTGAACAAGTAAAGCACATAAATGCAGTTCAAATAAACAGCTAAAGCTCTGCAGTGCGCTGCAGTCAAGTGTTTGTTTTAGAGGATGAGGGTTATTTCCTAGCCTTGACCTGAGTGTTCAAACACAGTTAATCTGTCCGGCTGAACGGGACGTCACAGACAGTCAAATATGGGGAATGTGGCTCAGAATAGGACGGCGATTATTACAGATATATTTATATATGTGTCCAAATGCGTTCTTTGGGTTATTACTTCTCTCAGAAGTGCTATTTTCCACCCAATTTGGAAGGCCAACTACACCAATGTCCATTCATTCATGTTAACGCCTCTAGCACTGGCAATGCCCCCAACACATGTAAGGCCAGGTAGGTCGCAGCGCACTCCTTGTTAGGAAAGCTAACATCCGCCTGTGCTGTCCACAAAAAACACCACACCAGGAGTGATGTGAGGAGGAAGTGCCAGCAACTCACCTCTAAGAGAGCAAGGCGGTTGTGCTCTCTCCGACCCCGGCTGCTGATGGCAAAGCAGCACGACCTGGGATTCGATCACAGTGGCAGTGCCTTAGTCTACTGGACCAAACTTCAGAGCCTGATGAAGTCATAATTTATGCATCAGATACTATGTGGATATTTACATACACCGTCATGTCAGAACATTATGACCACCACTGACCATGCCGGGACGTCACAGATGCCGGATGAAGGGTGGCAGCATCTCAGAATCCTCAGCTAGGACCTTTGCGGGACCCTAGAATGGCCCTGTCGCACACATTGAGCGCCTCCCAACAGTAAAACAGTGGTGCCCCATGGACCACCGATGCCAGAGGGGAACGGCGGTTCTGGCGGATGGTACAGGGCACATTGACACACCACTGTGGAGCAGCTAACCTCTAATATGAACACCATCCTTGGCAAGACATCTGGCTAGTGTCATTCGAGATAATTAGGAGGTGATGTTGATTCAGTGATGTTGAGGTCTGGACGTTGGGCCAGTCTGTCCACTGTTCTGAGAACATCAGCAGCTTCAGCGGTTCGGCGGTCAGCGTGCTTGTGTTTGTCCGTTTACTTTTGTCAGTGAGAGTCTACTTCTTGATCAGCTTCACATCCTTGCGGACCCACAGGAAGTTGAGATGGACACAAGCACCTGTGGATGTTCTCAGATCTGAAGCGAGAGTGGTGCTTGGTGCTCTCCACCGCCTCACAGATGAAAGCTGCAAGTGGTGTTGAGGCGGCGGGGCAGTATTTATGGGCGGCCATGGCCAGGAAAATGAAGAACTTGTACTTAATAGGTTTTTTGACTGGACATGAAACAAGTGAAGGTGGTCTTTGACTTTTTTTTGTAATTTTTGGGGGTTTTTTTTCATCAAAATTCAACATTTCAAGGCAGTTTGACCACAGATGCTTGATGGACAGCGTATGTGTCCGACATACCCAGTCATTCGGACTTTGACATGCTCCTAAATGACCCTCAGCTGTACTCCGGTGCACCTTGTCATGTCCCAGCGTATCTTTTATTGTATATATTTACTAATGAACAGCAGCTGGCCAGTCCCAACTCCTGACCCCTTTAGGAGGCTTTTCCTTAAGCCCTCCCTCTAAAGTCAGAGGGTCAGGTCAGGAGATGTTTACAGCGGCCGCCTCTCCCGTTTCTGACCCTCCTCTTTTCCCCGTTTCATTTGGGCCTTTCTACTTCCTGTGTAATTATTTCCTTGGGGCTGATGCGTGAAGTTGAGTGAGGGTAAACAGGGCAGGGTCATTCACCCGCTGACCCCTCCCTCCACCCCTCCGCCACTTCACACAGCAGTAGGAAATTACAGGGGATCGGCGAAATTACAGCCGGCCCACCGGCAAGAGGCGGGCAGCGTGCCGGCCGTCAGCGGGTGGGTTTCGACCCCAAACAGGACCCCACAGGTACCAGAGGTCTAAAGGGCAGCGTGGCGGAAAACACATGTCCAAAAGTATTCAGACGCCCCTTCTGTTTAGAGGTTTCTTTTCAGCCATGCATCCATTGGCATTGCCCAAAAGAACGAGGCATTTTGCAGCATGTGACCCTAAGATCACCATGCCCAGTACTGAGCACTGGGCCTGAATGCAATCAAATCAAACCACAGCAATGTTCCAACATCTAATGTAAAGCCTTTTTAGAAGAGCAGTTACTGCAGTAAAGTCATTTCAGAAGAAACACTGAAACACAGGTGTCCACAAACTTTTAGACACGCACCAATCAGCCATAACATTAACACCACCTGCCTAATATTATGCTAATGCCTCCAAAACTGCTCTGACCCATTGAGACATGGCCTCATCAGGACCACTGAAGATGTCCCCTGGTATCTGGTCCTGTGGTATCCAAGACAAGACAGCAGATTCTTTAAGTCCTGTATTTGTAAGGTGGGCGGGGCCTCCATGGCCCTGTCGCCGGTTCACCGGTTGTCCTTTCATGAAGCCCTCATGAAGCCCTCAGAGATGTTCTGACCCAGAGTCTGACTCGAGTTTGGTTGTATTGGGACATCTGCTCAGCATTGCTGTGATGATTTGATTGCATTCAGCGATAAGAGCGTTAGTGAGCTCAGGATGTTGGATTATGATCACTACCCCACCTCATCATCCCCAACTCATCCCAAGCCAAAAGTACTGGATGGAGCTCCACCACCATCCATCATTCCAGAGAACACAGTTCTTCCACTGCTCCACAGCTCAATGATTTATACCCCTCTACTAGCCCACGTCTGGCATTAGGCAGCATGGTGCCAGTAGGTTCATGATGTTTATTATCTGCTCCAGAGAGTATTGGTAGTACTTCTAAGGTAGGGTGCAACTTAAAGTAGCTGAATGCTGAATGAAAGGGGTGTCCACAAACATCTGGACATACAGTGTAGTACCAGTAGGCCCTGCTGGTGTGATTAGAAAGTGTACATTGTTAGTGTGCGTCCCTTAATCTGGAGCAGGTGGCTCTTGTAGTAGAAGTAGAAGCTTGTAGATCCCAACTAGAACCAGCAGCGCACTCTAACGTAAAGCACATCGGACGGCTTGTCTTGAAACAGACGTCTTTTCTTCAAACAATCCTGAGACAACCTTCAGCTGTCCGAGGGCTCGGTGACGGCCCGTTCGAAAAAATCCAGCGACGTCATTAGCGCGCGTCTCTACCGGCTCAGGGGCCCTCCGCCGATCTGTCGCTGGACTGAATAAAACGCATCCGTCATTCACCGGCCTGATTAACGCGCTCCAGATGCTTCAGGCTTCGCGTTTCAGGAGCCTTTGTTGTGATAATGATACAGTGCCCAAAATGCAACTGTTTATTTTCCTTTCCGTCAGAGTACAGTCGTGCGGCCGGAGGATCCCGTGAGCGCAGGGCCTTCTGAAAAAGTAATCGAGCACTTCAGATGAAAGAAAGTCAAATTAATCTTCCTGCTCTGCTTCTTCTAACTCGCTCCCTCGTTCAGGGCCCTCCACCAGCCTCCCCGTATCCCCCCTACACATGGCGCTAATTGTAAACTGCTGTGGGCTGCCACACTGTAAGTCCAGAGGTGGAAGGGACCACCACTGTCCACTTATGTAGTCAATTTATGAATGTCACAGCTGTCAGGTAGGAATGAGAAATACACTTCCTGCTGCAGAGCTGTGGCACGCTACCTGGCGTGGCTGGCGGCGAAGGAAACTCCGTTCTGAGGGTCTGGAAGAAAGTGGGCTGCTGTGTGGCCTGCTGGTTCTCAACGTCGGGTCGGCGGTTGCAGGGTCTACATCGGTCCTTTCCATGCTTGGCCTAGAAAATGCATTCCTAACGTTTGCTATAATGCTAATGTTAGCTAGAGCACTCAACATAAGAACCACACCACAGGTTCTAGATATATGCCACACATATACACTCGCTACATGTGAATAATTTAACCAAGAACTACATATACAGGTGAGCTACAGTCTCTCATTAGGGTGAATATTAATAATGCTCTAAATGTAGGTATTGTGATATACACTGAGGAGGAGGAGCTACAGTCTCTCATTAGGGTGAATATTAATAAGGCTCTAAATGTAGGTATTGTGATATACACTGAGGAGGAGGAGCTACAGTCTCTCATTAGGGTGAATAATAATTAATAATGCTCTAAATGTAGGTATTGTGATATACACTGAGGAGGCGGAGCTACAGTCTCTCATTAGGGTGAATATTAATAACGCTCTAAATGTAGGTATTGTGATATACACTGAGGAGGTGGAGCTACAGTCTCTCATTAGGGTGAATATTAATAACGCTCTAAATGTAGGTATTGTGATATACACTGAGGAGGCGGAGCTACAGTCTATCATTAGGGTGAATATTAATTAATAACGCTCTAAATGTAGGTATTGTGATATACACTGAGGAGGTGGAGCTACAGTCTCTCATTAGGGTGAGTATTAATAACTCTAAATGTAGGTATTGTGATATACACAGAGGAGGCGGAGCTATTTTTATTGTATAGCTTGATGTGGGCAGACTGTCAAAAAAGCATTTCACTGCAAGTTATACTGTGTATGACTATGTATGTGACAAATAAAATTTGATTTGATTTGATTTGATTTACAGTCTCTCATTAGGGTGAATATTAATTAATAACGCTCTAAATGTAGGTATTGTGATATACACTGAGGAGGCGGAGCTACAGTCTCTCATTAGGGTAAATATTAATTAATAACGCTCTAAATGTAGGTATTGTGATATACACTGAGGAGGCGGAGCTACAGTCTCTCATTAGGGTAAATATTAATAACGCTCTAAATGTAGGTATTGTGATATACACTGAGGAGGCGGAGCTACAGTCTCTCATTAGGGTGAATATTAATAACGCTCTAAATGTAGGTATTGTGATATACACTGAGGAGGCGGAGCTACAGTCTCTCATTAGGGTGAATATTAATAACGCTCTAAATGTAGGTATTGTGATATACACTGAGGAGGCGGAGCTACAGTCTCTCATTAGAGTGAATATTAATAACGCTCTAAATCTCTTTTATCTCAGAAATGTTGATGATACTGAGAAATGCTTCCTTGCTCACCCCCTGATGACTCTGACTAACTAATTACCATGTAGTTAGCGAAGCATAATGGCCACTCCAGTGCTTTCCTTCAGCCGGTTTGGACAATATGGTGAATGCAGAGGCCAAAATAAGCACAGGATTTCAGTTTATCTCCTAATTCAGCTGAACTGATTGGTCAAACTGACCTTTTGACCCTAAACCAGACGAAGCTCCCTTATAGTTAGCCACGATTAGCCCATGCATCCTCAGTCTCTGCCCTGAACACAGAGAACAGGTGTGTGTCCTCTGGCCCAGCCGGACTCTCATTATGATGGAGATCTGACTCCACGGACAGCAGTAAGAGCTATAGGCTGCAAGATGCTGCAGAAAAAGACAGGAGGGCCTTGTTTTACTACAATGTCTCAATCCCGTAGCATCAGATAAGGCCCAGATGCGTTTTTTCGGAGCTTCAAGGGAAGACTGCTTTTATTAATCATAGAGGAAAATCTGACCTAACTGACCTACTGCTTGTCATTATCTTCGGGCCACTTAGCATTTTTACCTGATTTACCTGACTGAGGGGAATTCCGCCATGGGTTATGGGCAAAGTCATTTGGAGAGGTTTGGTATGAACCACTCTTGGTGTGAATCACTTATGGAGAAACTTACCGGGTGGTGGTGACTGGCGAGCGCCTCTAAAAGACCAAATGTTTGTGAAATCTCCTGCCTTATATATATAGCAGCGCTCCTCCAAAATCTAGTGGAAAGCCTCTTTCTCCTTCTTCTTTCCTGAACAGTAGAGACAGTTACTGCAACAGAAGCAGGATCAACTCTTTTTAATACCCTTGATTCACAATAAATGAGCAGGTGTCCCAATACTTTTTTTTTTTTAAGTTGTTGGCGCCAAGATCAGACCGTACCATCTGTGTATCTCAGCAGAAATGCAGATTTGATAGATAGAATTGTTTCCAAATGTATTTTAAGACACATTCCTAGTGGAGGTATACATGCAAGGTGTTCTGAGGCAAAATAGGCCTCCCCAAAACAATATATATCTTTTTATGGTTAATAGGAATAAAACAAGAGCTACTCCAAATATCCCACAAGGTGACCTCTTCTGAACTGCAGTAAACCCCAGCTTCTGTTTAGTTGCCCTTAAAGCTGGGGATTTCAGTTCTGTCGTTACAGAGGGGAGGCGTTTTTTTTTTTGGCCCCCCTCAGAAATCAGCAGTGTTCTGGAGTGACAGTAAGAGGGCAGTGATTAGGAGAAGGACGTACAGGCTCCAAATCAGCCAGCATTGGAGGGGAGGCTTCTCATCAGTGGGCAAAATGGCACACTCCACAATCACAAACTGCACAAAAGCGCCCAATTCAGGCCTGATTGCGCTCCTCCAAACCCCCTCCCCACCCTCCCAACACCTCCCCAGCACACTCCTATTAATGCTCCTCCAGCTCCAGCCTGCCAATCAGCCGGCCCTCCTTCGCCCTCAGCTTTAATGTGCGCTAATAATTGGAGCAGATTTGTAATCACTGCTCTCCTCCAGTCTGTCAGGTGGCTAATTGCTGTTGTTTTAAAAATGATCATTAGGAAGGCTAGCTTTGGGCCACCTTCAGCACTCTCCAGCTTCAAGGGAGAATACGTAATGCTGGCGACTGAGGGGTCAAACTTTTATGTTTGAGGTGGTTTTTGAGTTTTTTTGAGGTCACACGAATAGTATATTTATTTATAGTATATTATATTATATATAATATAGTACATAACCCCCTTCTAATGAATGCATCCAGATACTTAAGCATTTGGAGTTCATTGAAACTGAAAGTTTGTGGACATGAACCTATTGATCTCTGGAATGATGAAATCACGCTCCATCCAATACGTTTGGATTGAGTTGGGGATGATGAGGTGGGGTGGTGATCATTCCCTACTGGTCTTGTCGCTGAATGCAATCAAATCCTCACAGCAGTGCTCCTCCAAAATCTATTAGGCCTTCTTCCCTGGACAGTTGAGACAGTTACTCCAACAAAAGCAGCAGCATCAACTCTTTTTAATACCCTGTGGATTCATAATCCACAATGAACGAGCAGGTGTCCCAATACTTTTTTTTTTTTAAGTTGTTGGCACCAAGATCAGACCCTATCATCTGTGTATCTCTGCAGAAATCTAGATTCATCAGACCAGGATACGTTTCTTCAGTCTGCTTCAGCTGTCCAGTGTTGGTGAGCCTGTGCTGAGCCACTGCAGCCTCAGCTTTCTGTTCTTGGCTGAAAGAAGTGGAGCCCGATATGGCCTACTGCTGTTGTGGCTCACCTACTGCTGTTGAGGCCTACTGCTGTTGTGGCCTAGTGCTGTTGAGGCCTACTGCTGTTGAGGCCTACTGCTGTTGTGGCCTACCTACTGCTGTTGTGGCCTACCTACTGCTGTTGTGGCTCACCTACTGCTGTTGAGGCCTAGTGCTGTTAAGGCCTACTGCTGTTGTGGCCTACTGCTGTTGAGGCCTATTGCTGTTGTGGCCTACTGCTGTTGAGGCCTACCTACTGCTGTTGAGGCCTACTGCTGTTGTGGCCTAGTGCTGTTGAGGCCTACCTACTGCTGTTGAGGCCTACTGCTGTTGTGGCCTACCTACTGCTGTTGTGGCCTACCTACTGCTGTTGAGGCCTACTGCTGTTGTGGCCTACCTACTGCTGTTGTGGCCTACTGCTGTTGTGGCCTACCTACTGCTGTTGTGGCCTACTGCTGTTGTGGCCTACCTACTGCTGTTGAGGCCTACCTACTGCTGTTGTGGCCTACCTACTGCTGTTGAGGCCTACTGCTGTTGTGGCCTACCTACTGCTGTTGTGGCCTACCTACTGCTGTTGTGGCCTACCTACTGCTGTTGAGGCCTACTGCTGTTGTGGCCTACCTACTGCTGTTGTGGCCTACTGCTGTTGAGGCCTACCTACTGTGTTGTGGCCTACTGCTGTTGTGGCCTACCTACTGCTGTTGTGGCCTACTGCTGTTGTGGCCTACCTACTGCTGTTGTGGCCTACTGCTGTTGTGGCCTACCTACTGCTGTTGAGGCCTACCTACTGCTGTTGTGGCCTACCTACTGCTGTTGTGGCCTACTGCTGTTGAGGCCTACCTACTGCTGTTGAGGCCTACTGCTGTTGTAGCCTACATGTCCGACCTCCTCAAGGTTCCTTCTGAGATGCTGTTCTGCTCACCGCAGTTGTACTGCGTGGTTATCTGAGTAACTGTAGCATTTATGCTAGCCGCAGCCAACAGCAGGGCCCGGCTAAATAATCCAATCTATAAGAAACCTTTTCATAAACACAGCTTATGAATTTATTAATATTCTGTAGCACCGAACTAATTCCTCACAAACTAGCTGTGGTCAAGATGAAGGAAGACCCGGCTAGCAACGTCAACTTGGTTAACATACTATTAGCATCGCCATGACCAAATGTTAAATTACATCTAATTACATCATCTTTAAAAAACACCTTCACTAACTACATTATCTGCTCTGAATAAATTAGATTATTACTTTAATATTAACCTTAAATTATTGCTAAATAAAACTTTAGATTGTAAACAAAGGTTTTGAGATGTTTTCTAGCAATCTGCAGTTTTAAAAATCAGTTATTATTTATTTGCTTGACGAAAATTAAAAAATCTATATATTTCTGTATTAAATTATCTAACCTCTTTCAGAAAATTATGATATTTAAAACCAGTTATTATAGTAATATTTGTAAGATTTAAATTGGTGTGGTCATCCAGTATTTTAAAATTCAACCACATGGACAATCAACATAACCTCAAATTCCCACTTCCAGGATCATTCATCCATCCATTTATTTATTGATTTAATTAATATTCCATTTATTATCCTTATAGACCTTCTACCTACCACAGCAGAACCGCAGCAGTGCATTACCGCCCTCTACTGGTGAACTGATGTACCTGCTTAGACATGACCACCCCCCTACTGTATATTCTAATATCCTGGGAAATACTCTGTAAAATATGTTAATCTATGCAAATTGTCCTGTGTGTAAATATATATTACAGTGTACATATTGCAGTTTTGATATACTGAAGAATATATAGATTGCGCATATACTAAGAATATGAATATATATAGTGCAAATTATATTTAGTCTATATAGTGCCAGTGATGTCAACTTAAAGGTGAGTCAATATTTTAAATATTATAAATTTGCATATATTAAAATATATTGGTAAATGTTACATATTCTTCACATCACATTAAATTTATGTTGCACTTTGAATATGTAAAAATAATAAATAGGCAGCAATAGTCTGTATATGGTAAAATATACTATTATTTATGCCAGTATACACTAAATGGACAAAAGTAATGGGACACTGTCCCGGGAAGAAGGCTTTCTACTAGATTTTGGAGGAGCAGCATTGCTGTGAGGATTTCATCCCACAAGTATTGGATGGAGCACCATCATTCATCATTTCAGAGAACCCAGGTCTTCCACTGCTCCACAGCTCAATGCTGCTGGGGGGGGCTTTATACATACCCCTCTACTAGCCCACGCCTGGCATTAGGCAGCATGGAGCTGAAAGATTCTTGATGTTTATTATCTGTTCCAGAGAGTCCTATTCTATTGGCAGTACATCTCCACAGGGCCTGAACAAGCTGTGTATATGTATGTGTGCATTTGCACATCTGTGTCAGCAATGGGTGCAATTTAAAGAAGCTGAATGAACTCATTAGAAGGGGTGTCCACATACTTACTGTACCACTAGCGGAAAGATACACTAGTCTATTTATTTATTTATTTATTTATTTCAACTTCAGTGGATTTCTGTCCAAACGAGGGTCTCCGTGTGGGGTATAACTGGTCAGATCTTCGCTTTAAAGAGAATGTTGCCTCCTCTTGGTAAGCATGACCGAGGCAGGCCCACATGGCGGATGAAGGACCTGCTAATGAGGCAAATCTCCCAAATGAGCCATTGCAGAACGGAGCTCTGAGAGTAATGGGCTCTAATCCTGAGGAAATGTGCTTCCAGACCGCAGTGGAGTTTCTCCTCAGTCCCAAACAACAGGAGACGAACGTTGCGGTCAGATTCTGCATTGCTGCGAGGCCCGACAGCGCTCGACAGCTTCACGGCAAGTCCTCCGACGAATCTGTTAGAAATGCATGATAATTCAGAAGAACTGAGGTTTAATTAGAAACAGACCTGCATGAAGAGAGCTGCAATTAAAAAAGGGGTGTTTAAGGAAGCCAGGTGTCCTGTATTACAGATGTCTGGTTTTCGGGAGGATGTTGATTACAGTGTTTACTGCACAGTGTTTACCTGCAGCCTTAAGAAAGGCTGTAATGTGCTGCTTACAAACTGCTGTACAGACTGCTGTCGATCGGGACGACCCATCAATGCTCCGCCCATGCTCCGCCCACAGCAGCTGCAGAACTCTGGGAAAAACTCATTCAAAATAAATTTGGGTTACTGATTACATTTATTTTCTGGTTTATAATTTTTTATATTTCCAAGGTGGGCCTAGCAACAGGTGCAGCTTGCTACCGGCCATTCCACCCTAAGAACGCCCAATCACGTCTGATCTCGGAAGCTAGGTCGGGCCTGGTTAGTACTTGGATGGGAGACCACCTGGGAATACCAGGTGTTGTAAGTGGTTAGAGCACTGGTCTATTGACAACAGGGATGTCAACAGGCATCGATACCCCGCCCCCCACCGGCCTCGGTCAGCATGTCCGAGCATTTTGGGCCACAGGACCTTTTTTAAACATAAAGAGCAGATCCCACAGTTCCATTGTTATAAAAAGCCACTGACGATTCTATGCAGCCAATGGCGGCCCGGCAAACACTGGACTGCCTGTTTTTTCTTGTTTTATGGCCAATAGCAATTATTATAATGACAAAACCTTGAATACCTGATATTATACATCAGGTCATCAGATTTTCAGTTCACTCTAGCTCTTTTCAATTCCCACTCTCCAGCTAGGAATCCCCATCACGTGATGCTACAAGTGCTGTAAGGATGTAGGCTAGCGTGTACTTCCTCTGAGTCATATATACCTCCAAACCGCTGAGAATCCAACCTCACTGTACAGCTCATATATAGGGAGCCTGGGGGAGAGGGAGGAGAATGAGGCCGGTTAGGCTCCCCTGAGATTCCTGGTCGTGGATGGCTGTGGCATCACTGGCGACCTCCTGATGATAAAGCCAGCGCTTAGACAGCTGCCCCACTTAACAACAGAAAAAAACATTTTAAAAACACCTTGTTTATTTCTGCATAATTAAACAGCTAACATATAAACAGTCATTCATTGAGTGGGTTCTGTGCCAGAAATGTGCCTGGTCAGAACCAGACTTCCAAAAGCTCCATCACAGGAAGTTATTATATTCTGCCTGGTACTGGAGACACCTTTTCCTTTACAATGGTTTTGGGAGGAACGGACTACTTTTTAAATCCATTAGTGGTGGAGGGATACGTTCAGGTGCTGTGTGACCAGTTCAGTCTGTATTGCTTGTTGGGAAAGCTTTCTACACTTTCACTGCATAACATCAGTCCGAGTCCTGGTGACATTTTTAATTGCGTGGGTCGTAAATATCAGCCAATATTATCGGTCAACTGATATCGTCAGGCTCTAAAGGAGAGGTCATTTATAATGTCAGGTTTTTCCATGGAATCGCAGGATGTATCCAAAAATCCAATCATCCAAGCAATAAATATTAGGTAAATAACGTCAGTTCACAGTCCAGGTCCTCCTCCTGGTCATGTTCACTTCGGTTTCGGACAGCACAGTCTGATTCAGCACTGTCCTGCTCTGTTCGTTTTCTCCTCCGCCTGTAGACCGGTTTCACCTCCGTCCGTTCGTCCGTTAAGCGGCTTGTATTATCTTGTTCTGGTTCCAAAGCCGCTCTCAAGCAATTGTAGAATCTGTGGAAGAGATGATAATTCGTTTAGAGCATAACGGAAATGCTGAATCGCACATACACAGGAAAATACACATGTATATGGACAAAAGTATTTGGACACTGTACTCGGTGTTTTAGTGTTTCATTCAGTCCCATTCAGCCACATGTATAAAATCAAGCCCCTAGCCCTGCAGTCGGCCTTTCTTCCACACATCAGTGAAAGAACAGGAGGTTCTAAAGAGCTCACTGAACTCCAGCGTGGTTCTGTATGTAATAGGAGCCAACAAGTCAGCTGGTGAAATCTCCTCCCTCCTAGATCTTCCTCCATCAGCTGTGAGTGGTGTTATTATTGAACAGTGGAAGAGTTTAGGAGGAACAGCTCACAGAGAGCAGCTCAGCCACCGAGTGTCTGTCAGACCATGTAAAGTTACAGAGCGGGGTCAGGGCCGAGTGCTGAGCTCAGAGCAGAGTGCAGAAAAGCCTCCAACTGACTCAGTAACTGCAGCAGAGCTCCAGACCTGCTGCTGCTGGTAGAGCTTAGAGCAAAGGGGGAGCAGCTCCATATTAATACAGCCTATGGGTTTAGAATGGGACGTCATAAAAGTTCCTGTAGGTTTAATGTGTAGGTGTCCCAATACTATTGTCCATACACACACACACACCTTTCAATCCTTTTGAGATTTTCTTCCATTTTGTTATTCGCAGCTCCAACAAGGAAATCGATATATTCTTCAGAAACCAGAACTCGTCCCCTGTGGCTGAGAGGAACTTCAAGACAGTGAGTGCTGCGCACAGCCTGTGAGACACATCACAAAACAGGTCTGTTAGTTAAGCGCTCACTTCAGACGAAAAGCAGAAGGCTGGACGACTCTCGGTATAGGTCCCTACAGCTGCAAATTACTCACCATAATGATTTTGCCTTTCTTTCCGACCGTCACTCCAGAGTTCCTGAAACCAGAGTTTATAGCGACAGAGTGCTGCGGAACAAACGCAAGAATTTAACTGTTTTAATTAGGGAAGTAAAACGAGGACGCATCAATCTGGAAAACAGGTTATAGCAATATACCATTCTATTTAATAAGGCACACCTTACTTTTGGACAAAATAAAAATATCAAGTAGTTTAAGTTTTTTGTTTATTAAGGTTTATTCTAATGTTATATAGAGTTAATTACAGGTAGACACTCACTAACCACTGACTATGTTTATTAGAGTCTATTTTAATATTATATAGAGTTAATTACAGGTAGAGACTCTCACTTACCATTGACTATGTTTATTTGGGTTTATTCTAATGTTATATAGAGTTAATTACAGGTAGACACACTCACTGACCACTGACTGTTTATTTGGGTTTATTCTAATGTTATATAGAGTTAATTACAGGTAGACACACTCACTGACCACTGACTATGTTTATTTGGGTTTATTCTAATGTTATATAGAGTTAATTACAGGTAGACACTCACTGACCACTGACTTTATGTTTATTTGGGTTTATTCTAATGTTATATAGAGTTAATTACAGGTAGACACTCTCGCTGACCACTGACTTCATGTTTATTTGGGTTTATTCTAATGTTATATAGAGTTAATTACAGGTAGACACTCTCGCTGACCACTGACTTTATGTTTATTTGGGTTTATTCTAATGTTATATAGAGTTAATTACAGGTAGACACTCTCACTGACCACTGACTATGTTTATTTGGGTTTATTCTAATGTTATATAGAGTCAATTACAGGTAGACACACTCACTGACCACTAACTATGTTTATTAAGGTTTATTCTAATGTTATATAGAGTTAATTACAGGTAGACACTCTCGCTGACCACTGACTTTATGTTTATTTGGGTTTATTCTAATGTTATATAGAGTTAATTACAGGTAGACACTCTCACTGACCACTGACTTCATGTTTATTTGGGTTTATTCTAATGTTATATAGAGTTAATTACAGGTAGACACTCTCGCTGACCAATGACTTTATGTTTATTTGGGTTTATTCTAATGTTATATAGAGTTAATTACAGGTAGACACTCTCGCTGACCACTAACTATGTTTATTAAGGTTTATTCTAATGTTATATAGAGTTAATTACAGGTAGACACTCTCGCTGACCACTAACTATGTTTATTAAGGTTTATTCTAATGTTATATAGAGTTCTACAGTTAGTGTCCAGGCGTCTCTGATTTAACACACTTTAAATCATTAAGCTGCTTCAGTGATGAGTGAACGTTACCAGGAGCTGTGCGTCCTCTAACATCCTGCACTGGACATGAAGAACACACGGCTCAAACTTAAACACTGCATCCCCTGAAGACGTCTCCAAAGCTGCCGCCTGATTGGAAGAAAGGGAAACCATCAGCATTACTGTCACTCTTAATAAATGATAACTGATAATAATGAAGATAAAGGTGCGAGTCCTCTCACCACGTCCTCTCTCCGACACTTCTCATGGGTGACGAATAACCAGGAGCAGTTCTGCTTCTGTACGGCCGTGCAGTCCGACACCTTCGAGCCAAGCAATGAAGAATTTATAGGTATTCTAACAGAACCACATTCTTAAAAAGGGGTTCTTTAGTAAAGACAACGGTTCTCTATAAAAGCAAGATGACTTGTTGAATATTTAAATGTTTCTTTTCCTGGTTAAATCGTTCTTCTATTTGATGGAACATCTTGTATGTGGTTCTTTAAAAGAACCTTTAAAAAAAAAAAAAAAATCTGTATTGCACTAAAAAAATATTCCACTATTGTTGCAATTCAAAGAACCCTTTTCAGTACCGCATAGAACCCATAAGATTGTAATATTACACTCCTAAAAACAGGGTTCTTTTAGGCTTCCTTAGTAAAGTCTAAGTCAAATCTATAACCCAAACCACGGCAAATTAGAGAACCATTTGAACGCCCAAATGTTCCTTCTTCTGCAGCCACTTCTGCAAAAACTGGTTCTAGGTTTGTAGCACCAAAGGGTTTCAGCTGTTGTAGCAGATCAGAAAGGGTTCTTTAGTAAAGGCAATTTAGGGGGAAAAAGAAAGACTGTGTTCTAGCTATGCAGAACTAGATTCTACTATTGTTGCGAGTCAAAGAACCATTTTCAGTACTGTGTAGAACCCGTTCTGCTATCAATGTAACAGTGTAATAAAGGTAGTTCTTTAAGGGTTTTGTAGTAAAGACAATGGTTCTGTACATTTAAATGTTTATTCTCTTGCAGACAGTTCTGTGAACATTGGTTCTAGCTATGCAGAACAAAAAGGGTTCCACTGTTGTACAAATCATATTGTTTTAGTTTTTTTTACTACTGTTACAAAACAAAGAACCCTTTTTGCTATGAATGTAATCCGGTTTTGTAGTAAAGACAGTGGTTATTTACAGATCTTTAAACACTGGTTCTAGCTATGCAGCACAAAAAGGGTTCCAAAGGGTTGTTGTGCAAATCATAATGTTTTTTAAGGGTTCTTTAGTAAAGGCAATGACTCTATAAGGAACCAGTGCATATCCTAGCTATGATAACTGTGTTCTAGCTCTGCAGAACCAAAAATGATTCTACTATTGTTACCAATCAAAGAACCTTTTCTAGTACTGTGTAGAACCCTTTCTGCTATGAATGTAATAGTATAATAAAAGTGGTTCTTCAAGGGTTTTGTAGTAAAGACAGTGGTTCTGTACAGATCTTTAAACATTGGTTCTAGCTATGCAGCACAAAAAGGGTTCCAAAGGGTTGTTGTGCAAACCATAATGTTTTTTAAGGGTTCTTTAGTAAATACAATGACTCTATAAGGAACCAATGCAACTCCTAAATGACATCCTAGCTATAATAACTGTGTTCTAGCTCTGCAGAACCAAAATGATTCTACTATTGTTACCAATCAAAGAACCTTTTTTCAGTACTGTGTAGAACCCTTTCTGCTATGAATGTAATAGTATAATAAAAGTGGTTCTTTAAGGGTTTTGTAGTAAAGACAGAGGTTATTTACAGATCTTTAAACATTGGTTCTAGCTATGCAGCACAAAAAGGGTTCCAAAGGGTTGTTGTGCAAACCATAATGTTTTTTAAGGGTTCTTTAGTAAATACAATGACTCTATAAGGAACCAATGCAACTCCTAAATGACATCCTAGCTATAATAACTGTGTTCTAGCTCTGCAGAACCAAAAATGATTCTACTATTGTTACCAATCAAAGAACCTTTTCTAGTACTGTGTAGAACCCTTTCTGCTATGAATGTAATAGTATAATAAAAGTGGTTCTTCAAGGGTTTTGTAGTAAAGACAGAGGTTATTTACAGATCTTTAAACATTGGTTCTAGCTATGCAGCACAAAAAGGGTTCCAAAGGGTTGTTGTGCAAATCATAATGTTTTTTAAGGGTTCTTTAGTAAAGGCAATGACTCTATAAGGAACCAGTGCAACTCCTAAATGACATCCTAGCTATGATAACTGTGTTCTAGCTCTGCAGAACCAAAATGATTCTACTATTGTTACCAATCAAAGAACCTTTCTAGTACTGTGTAGAACCCTTTCTGCTATGAATGTAATAGTATAATAAAAGTGGTTCTTCAAAGGTTTTGTAGTAAAGACAGAGGTTATTTACAGATCTTTAAACATTGGTTCTAGCTATGCAGCACAAAAAGGGTTCCAAAGGGTTGTTGTGCAAATCATATTGTTTTTTAAGGGTTCTTTAGTAAAGGCAATGACTCTATAAGGAACCAGTGCATATCCTAGCTATGATAACTGTGTTCTAGCTCTGCAGAACCAAAATGATTCTACTATTGTTACCAATCAAAGAACCTTTTTTCAGTACTGTGTAGAACCCTTTCTGCTATGAATGTAATAGTATAATAAAAGTGGTTCTTTAAGGGTTTTGTAGTAAAGACAGAGGTTATTTACAGATCTTTAAACATTGGTTCTAGCTATGCAGCACAAAAAGGGTTCCAAAGGGTTGTTGTGCAAACCATAATGTTTTTTAAGGGTTCTTTAGTAAATACAATGACTCTATAAGGAACCAATGCAACTCCTAAATGACATCCTAGCTATAATAACTGTGTTCTAGCTCTGCAGAACCAAAAATGATTCTACTATTGTTACCAATCAAAGAACCTTTCTAGTACTGTGCAGAACCCTTTCTGCTATGAATGTAATAGTATAATAAAAGTGGTTCTTCAAGGGTTTTGTAGTAAAGACAGAGGTTATTTACAGATCTTTAAACATTGGTTCTAGCTATGCAGCACAAAAAGGGTTCCAAAGGGTTGTTGTGCAAATCATAATGTTTTTAAGGGTTCTTTAGTAAAGGCAATGACTCTATAAGGAACCAGTGCAACTCCTAAATGACATCCTAGCTATAATAACTGTGTTCTAGCTCTGCAGAACCAAAAATGATTCTACTATTGTTACCAATCAAAGAACCTTTCTAGTACTGTGCAGAACCCTTTCTGCTATGAATGTAATAGTATAATAAAAGTGGTTCTTCAAGGGTTTTGTAGTAAAGACAGAGGTTATTTACAGATCTTTAAACATTGGTTCTAGCTATGCAGCACAAAAAGGGTTCCAAAGGGTTGTTGTGCAAATTATAATGTTTTTAAGGGTTCTTTAGTAAAGGCAATGACTCTATAAGGAACCAGTGCAACTCCTAAATGACATCCTAGCTATAATAACTGTGTTCTAGCTCTGCAGAACCAAAAATGATTCTACTATTGTTACCAATCAAAGAACCTTTCTAGTACTGTGCAGAACCCTTTCTGCTATGAATGTAATAGTATAATAAAAGTGGTTCTTCAAGGGTTTTGTAGTAAAGACAGAGGTTATTTACAGATCTTTAAACATTGGTTCTAGCTATGCAGCACAAAAAGGGTTCCAAAGGGTTGTTGTGCAAATCATAATGTTTTTAAGGGTTCTTTAGTAAAGGCAATGACTCTATAAGGAACCAGTGCAACTCCTAAATGACATCCTAGCTATAATAACTGTGTTCTAGCTCTGCAGAACCAAAAATGATTCTACTATTGTTACCAATCAAAGAACCTTTCTAGTACTGTGCAGAACCCTTTCTGCTATGAATGTAATAGTATAATAAAAGTGGTTCTTCAAGGGTTTTGTAGTAAAGACAGAGGTTATTTACAGATCTTTAAACATTGGTTCTAGCTATGCAGCACAAAAAGGGTTCCAAAGGGTTGTTGTGCAAATCATAATGTTTTTAAGGGTTCTTTAGTAAAGGCAATGACTCTATAAGGAACCAGTGCAACTCCTAAATGACATCCTAGCTATAATAACTGTGTTCTAGCTCTGCAGAACCAAAAATGATTCTACTATTGTTACCAATCAAAGAACCTTTCTAGTACTGTGCAGAACCCTTTCTGCTATGAATGTAATAGTATAATAAAAGTGGTTCTTCAAGGGTTTTGTAGTAAAGACAGAGGTTATTTACAGATCTTTAAACATTGGTTCTAGCTATGCAGCACAAAAAGGGTTCCAAAGGGTTGTTGTGCAAATTATAATGTTTTTAAGGGTTCTTTAGTAAAGGCAATGACTCTATAAGGAACCAGTGCAACTCCTAAATGACATCCTAGCTATAATAACTGTGTTCTAGCTCTGCAGAACCAAAAATGATTCTACTATTGTTACCAATCAAAGAACCTTTTTTCTAGTACTGTGTAGAACCCTTTCTGCTATGAATGTAATAGTATAATAAAAGTGGTTCTTCAAGGGTTTTGTAGTAAAGACAGAGGTTATTTACAGATCTTTAAACATTGGTTCTAGCTATGCAGCACAAAAAGTGTTCCAAAGGGTTGTTGTGCAAATCATAATGTTTTTTAAGGGTTCTTTAGTAAAGGCAATGACTCTATAAGGAACCAGTGCAACTCCTAGCTATGATAACTGTGTTCTAGCTCTGCAGAACCAAAAATGATTCTACTATTGTTACCAATCAAAGAACCTTTCTAGTACTGTGTAGAACCCTTTCTGCTATGAATGTAATAGTATAATAAAAGTGGTTCTTCAAGGGTTTTGTAGTAAAGACAGGTTATTTACAGATCTTTAAACATTGGTTCTAGCTATGCAGCACAAAAAGGGTTCCAAAGGGTTGTTGTGCAAATCATAATGTTTTTAAGGGTTCTTTAGTAAAGGCAATGACTATAAGGAACCAATGCATATCCTAGCTATGATAACTGTGTTCTAGCTCTGCAGAACCAAAAATGATTCTACTATTGTTACCAATCAAAGAACCTTTCTAGTACTGTGTAGAACCCTTTCTGCTATGAATGTAATAGTATAATAAAAGTGGTTCTTCAAGGGTTTTGTAGTAAAGACAGGTTATTTACAGATCTTTAAACATTGGTTCTAGCTATGCAGCACAAAAAGGGTTCCAAAGGGTTGTTGTGCAAATCATAATGTTTTTAAGGGTTCTTTAGTAAAGGCAATGACTCTATAAGGAACCAGTGCAACTCCTAGCTATGATAACTGTGTTCTAGCTCTGCAGAACCAAAAATGATTCTACTATTGTTACCAATCAAAGAACCTTTCTAGTACTGTGTAGAACCCTTTCTGCTATGAATGTAATAGTATAATAAAAGTGGTTCTTCAAGGGTTTTGTAGTAAAGACAGGTTATTTACAGATCTTTAAACATTGGTTCTAGCTATGCAGCACAAAAAGGGTTCCAAAGGGTTGTTGTGCAAATCATAATGTTTTTAAGGGTTCTTTAGTAAAGGCAATGACTATAAGGAACCAATGCATATCCTAGCTATGATAACTGTGTTCTAGCTCTGCAGAACCAAAAATGATTCTACTATTGTTACCAATCAAAGAACCTTTTTTCAGTACTGTGTAGAACCCTTTCTGCTATGAATGTAATAGTATAATAAAAGTGGTTCTTCAAGGGTTTTGTAGTAAAGACAGAGGTTATTTACAGATCTTTAAACATTGGTTCTAGCTATGCAGCACAAAAAGGGTTCCAAAGGGTTGTTGTGCAAATCATAATGTTTTTAAGGGTTCTTTAGTAAAGGCAATGACTCTATAAGGAACCAGTGCAACTCCTAAATGACATCCTAGCTATAATAACTGTGTTCTAGCTCTGCAGAACCAAAAATGATTCTACTATTGTTACCAATCAAAGAACCTTTTTTCAGTACTGTGTAGAACCCTTTCTGCTATGAATGTAATAGTATAATAAAAGTGGTTCTTCATGGGTTTTGTAGTAAAGACAGTGGTTCTGTACAGATCTATGCAGCACAAAAAGGGTTCCAAAGGGTTGTTGTGCAAATCATATTGTTTTTTAAGGGTTCTTTAGTAAAGGCAATGACTCTATAAGGAACCAGTGCATATCCTAGCTATGATAACTGTGTTCTAGCTCTGCAGAACCAAAAAGAGCTCACTATCGAGGCGGTAAAGAGGGAAATGACGCCTGGAGAACATGCTAGAACCCTTGAATGATCAGATCGGAGGCTCAGGGAAGCTCCTGCGCTCACCTGGTCGATCAGGATGACTCTCCCAGAGCAGGAGCTGGTGGTGAAGTATCGCTCCGAGCTGTTGAGCAGAGAAACGGCGTGAGCGACCCCTCCGTCTACACTGCCCTTTCTACTGCCATCCAGCTTATTCAGACACTGCTGCTTCCACTGCTCAAACGCACCGCCTCCCTCCATCGCCGGACAGATAGCCCACACCAGCCATTCACACTTTTTATCCGTAGTTTTTTGGTTATTTAGGTGTTTATACAGCCAGCGGGTTAACAACACGCGTCTACGGCAGCCGACTGCGTCCAAACGACGTCAGGGACGGAAGTATTTCGACATCGCCGAATCTGCGTGCAGCACGGTGAGCTCGTCAACCTTCTACATTTCCACATATTTCAAGATATTTATATTAATATGCAGTTTATTTTACAGACCTAACATCACAATAAGTGATTTGTCTGCATTCAACTTATTTAGCTGATTAACGTAGTTCTTATCCGACATTTCCATTCCACCTTAAATTGTGCATTACTGGAGCCTGCATTTAAGGTGGAACGGAGAGGTCAGAAAAGGTCATGGGAGTAAAAAAAAAAAAAGGCCAGGTTCAGCTGCGTGGGCTTCACTGGGGCTTAATCACTGGGGTTTACCGGGTAGTTGGCCCAGGTTTAGGCCTAGTCTCTGTCCTTATGACTGAGTGAAAATGCTGAGGTCATGTTCTGTTACTCTTTTGCTTGGTGACCCCTCACATGGTCCAGATGGCCGCTTCAAACTTCATGAGAGCCATAAGGGTGGCAGAGTTTGGAGGACCTTCAGTTCTGAAGCTCCGCTCAGACATACCTGTTCCAACTCCAGGCCAGAAGCAGGTACGCTGTTGAAGCTGGTGCCACTTGTGCATTATGCAGTATTCACAGAATATATATATATATATATATATATATATATATATATATATATATATATATATATATATAATAAAATAGTAGAATAATATTTGGTTCTGCAGAGCTAGAACAGTTTTTCAATAGCTAGGATATCATTTAGGAGTTCTCTGAGTTGTCTTGGTCTTGAGACATTGCCTTTACTACGGAACGTTTTATATATATTAACAAACAAACAATATATATATATATATAGTGTGTGTGTGGTTCTTTAGTAACGGCAAATATATATATATATTTTTATTTATTTATTTATTTATTTATTTTTTGTCTTTACTAAAGAACCTTATATATTAAAAATTAAATAAATAAATAATATACACATATATTTTATTCCTGCCTTTACTACTTTATTTCCTGCCTTTATTCCTTACTTTTCCATAATGACCAACACGTCATACGCTTCAAAAATATGTTATTTTGATTTATAGATTATATGTAAATTTTTTTATATCCATTTTTAATCAACCATTTAATATTTACAGGATTGTTTGTGTGTCCCTGTTTACATAACTTACATTATGATAAAAAATTATAAAATTATTTTGACTTACCACCCCGTCACACTAAGTTGTTTTGTCTATAAATAATGTACTGTTGCTTTTAATGACATCATAAAAGAGGCATTGACACTATGTGAGCCTTTGGAGCACCCAGGGATGAAGTGTTGAATTCTGATGTTTGTTTTTTTTACATTGTTTATTTGTTGCTTTTTCTATCAGACAGAGCCTGTCAAAATGAACCCAACCACCCCGTCACACACAAAAAAGAAATATTTGGCCCCCATGTCATCTTTTTGGTGCACTTTGTGGGTCTTTTGTGGGTCAGTGGAAAAGGGATCACCACAGGACCACCACTAGCTAGATATTGTTGGGTGGTGGACCATTCTCAGCACAGTACTGACACGGACATGGAAGTAGTAGAGCTCCTGGTAGTGTGTGTGGTGCTGTTACTGGTAGATCAGGCAGGTTGTCAGGTTGAGAAGAGTGGGTCCACCACCCCGAAATACCATGAAGAATGGCTCAGTGGTCAGAAAGGACGGATAACACAAACATCATGTGCATCAGCAGATGGGTTTAGAGTTCATTAACATCTGAACACAGGCAAAGGAAAGCTACAAGGGAGGGGTTTCCGATAAAGTGGCCGGCCTCAAATAGTATCAAATAGTGTGAACAAAATGATAAATCTGATCGGATGCTGTTTTTCCCTCCCCCCACAGGTGCTGATCCGAGTGCACGCCTGTGGAGTGAATCCAGTAGAGACGTATATTCGTGCCGGTACCTATGTCCGCATACCAACCCTGCCCTACACACCTGGGACGGATGTGGCTGGAGTGGTGCAGGCTGTGGGGGACGGAGTGTCTTTTCTGCAGGTGCTCAGATTTGATGTTGTGTTAAATATTGACTGTAATAATACTGTAATGATATTTAGGTCATTTATGAAGTTATATTTGTTGTGTTTTCTTTGATATTGTTTATAATAATAATAATAATAATTCAGTGATTTTAAGATTAAGTCATTCAGAGTTGAGGTTGGTGTGAAATGTTCAGGCTCTAATTTCTGTACAGTGGTGGTGAATGACTACCATGACTACAGCACAAATATTTCTTCAGGGACTACTTTGCTGCTCACAACACCCTGCATGTATCCCTCCACCATGAATAGTGTTTAGAAAATAGTTTAAGGCCATTAGGTGAAGAACTTTCTGTGAGGAGCTTTTATTTATTAGAGCTTCAGACGTCTGCTTCCCTTCACCTCCACTGTAGAACTCCAGTTCTGACTGGGTGAGGTTATCTAGAACCGAGCGTTTCACACCACACACACCACAACCCCCACTCTGAATGATGTTGTTTAGCTTAGGGATGCACCGATTCAGCTTTTTCAGTTTCGATACCGATACATAAACTTTGCATATCGGTCGATATCAAATACCAATCGGATACCATTGCTGAATTAATAAACCGTGTTCCTCACAATGTGGGAGAGACTTAAAGCATCAGGACTGACTTAAACATTAACATTAAACTTTTTTTTAAACAAAATATAAGTAATTAACATCTAACGCTATTTATTTGTCATTAATTAACAGCTGTGCAGGACCTTAAAACAGCATTAAAATTTAAAATAGTCAAACTTAAAATATATAAAATGATATAAATAAAATGTATAAACTAAAACTGAAAATACGTAGCTTCACTTTGTCAAACACACAAACAGTAATCAATCTTATGTTTAAATATTTAGCATAAACAGTAAGTAATTCCAAATAAAATCAGTAATAAATAAGTAAGAATAAATAAGTAACTTTTTGAAAATTAGAATAAATAAGTAAATAAGCAGTAATCAAACATTGCAAACATATAAACATTTAGTGCAGTCTCACACCAACCAATTAAAGTGAAATGGATCGTTTCAATGGATCGGCCTAATTATCCGATACCAGATCCAGCTAATTTTGTTAATATCAGGGCCGATATCCGATCCTAATATCGAATCGGTGCACCCCTAGTTTAGCTGTCTGGTTGGGGTCCCCTTGTAACTTTCGTCTACTTGTCCTTTGTCCTTTCAGAAGGGTGATAGAGTGTTCACCACAGCCACAGTGACGGGGGCCTATGCGGAGTACACTGTCGCTTCGGAGGCATCGGTTTACAAACTGCCCGATTCTCTGGATTACAAACAGGGTGCTGCCATTGGAATCCCATATTTCACAGCATATCGGGCCTTATTTCACAAGTAAGGGGTCAACACACAGCTCTCTGCACTCACAAACAGTATAGGATATAGTATTGCTTCAGGGTTTCCAGTAGAGCTGGGCGATATGGTAGAAATACTGTATCATAATGACTTTTATTTGCGATATTTATCACGATACATATAATAACAGACTAAAAACATCAGTAGCTGCAGATTCTTATAAACTACTATCAGATCCTCTCCCGTACTGAATACAGTGATTTATACTCAACATCTGCTGCTCTGCATCTAATTAACCCTTCAGTCTAATTACACTGTTAGTAATGAAAGCTGATCAGTGTTTATTAAGCACTAACAGTCTCCTCCATATGATCAGAAAAGCTTATTGTCATCACCATAACACAATTTATCACAATACGATAAAATATCGTCATATTGCCCAGCTCTAGTTTCCATGCATCCTGGAAAACCTGAAGAAATGTCCTGGAAATATAAGTGAGATCCTGGAAAAGTTGAGCTCTGAAACAAATGATGAAGGATTGATTTGTTAAGTGATGGAGAATTTCGATTTAGACCAGTACATTCAGCTAAAACCAGTTTATTTATTTATTTTGTCATTTATTTATTTATTTTTTTATCAATTTTGTCCCCACTTCTTCTCCACATTTGGTACTGGCATTTATCCCACCTCTTTGTAGCACTAGCAATGCTCCAGAGGGTAAGGACTTAACACGCGGCTCCCCTGAAACATGGAAAGCCAGCCACCGCCTCTTGTCCCACTGCTGCCCATGCGGCAGTTGCCACGCTCTGAGGAAAGAGTCAGGTCCCCAGCTCCGCCATCGCTTTAACAGTGATGAGGGGAGAAGAGAGCGCAATCTACCCACCTGGAGAGAGTTCAGCCAGTTGTGCTCTCTCCGACTCCGGCATCGCATTAGACCACTGAGCCACTCAGAGCCCCCAAAACCAGTTTGCATGAACCGTGTATTTATTTTATGTCCGTTTTTCTATAGTGCTATTTTAACTAAGCATTTATTATTCATTGGATTTATTACTACTGAATTTCTTTAGTTTGTTTTGATGTCTGAATTACGACGAGGGCTCTGTTGTTATATTGGTTATAGGGCGCACGCCAGACCAGGGGAGACTGTTCTCGTCCATGGAGGCAGCGGAGGGGTAAAAAAAATCATCATATTATTCGACTGACTCTTTAAATCTCTGAGCTCAGAATGATGATTTCAGTCCATCACTAATTTCTCTTTTATTTTTTTATCATTTTCATTATTTTCACAATTTTTTAAAGTTACTTTGTCATGAAATCTGCAGAGTTTAAGGGGTTTATATATATATATATATATATATATATATATATATATATATATATATATATATATATATAAATCGCATAATGGTCTGCAGAAAAACAATTTCCAGCCGACAGCAGGCCTGGGCCCTGAAACTGACCACTGATGAAGGGCTAGAGAGCTGCAGAACTGATAAATTCAAACACACTTGCGAAAATGGTGCAATCTCAAAGTGCATATCCATGTTTGAATAAATTATATGGACACTATGTGTCCAAATATTTGTGGACACCCCTTCTAATGAATGCATTCAGCACCTCAAGCCTATTGGCACCATGCTGGTGCTAATGCCAGGCGTGGGCTAGAGGGGTATGACCCCCCCCCCACCCCCAGCAGCATTGAGCTGTGGAGCAGTGGAAGAACATGGAAGAACATTTTCTGGAATGATGGATGGCTGGTGCTCCATCAAATTTTTTTGGGGATGAGGTGAGGTGGTGATCATCCAACATCCTGACCTTGCTAACACTGTTGTCGCTATATGCAATCAAATCCTCACACCGTGCTCCGTATTCTCTGGACAATAAAGACAGTTACTCCGACAATACCCTTGATTTCAGAAGATACAGTAAATGAGCAGGTGACCCAATACTTTTGTCAATGTATTGTATACGAGAGAGTCCTGTCGTAAGTTTCGAAGCTCTGTGTGTTTCTTGTTTCATTAGGTTGGGATTGCCGCATGTCAGCTGGCCCGAGCGTTTGGCCTGAAGGTTCTGGGCACCGCAGGCACCCCTGAGGGCTTAAAGCTGGTGCTCAACAATGGAGCCCACATGGTCTTCAATCACAGAGAAAAGGGCTACGTGGATAAAATTAAGGTATGACTTACTTCAGTACTGCAGACTGCAGCTGCAGTGCTCTCAGGAAGGCAGATTGGGACTCAGGGTAACATATTGAACCCCTGTAGCATAAGACCCCACGTTCCTGCTTGTTATTTTTTTTAGGAGGCTACTGGTGGACAGGGCATCAATGTGATCGTGGAGATGCTGTCCAACGTGAACCTCAGCAATGACCTAAAACTGCTGGCCTCCGGCGGCAGGGTGATGGTGAGCAGCTTGTGTTCTTGTTTGTTTGGGGGGTTGTTCATCTCTAATCTCCTGATATCTGATATCTACATGGTCTGGCTCCCTCCTACCTCTCTGATCTTATCTCTTTATATGGTCCCTCTCGTACTCTCAGATTTTCTAACGCGGGACTCCTGACCGTTCCTTCGATTAGACATTCTGCTATGGGTGCCAGAATCGTCCCAAACTTTGGAACTCATATCCTCATACTCTTCTTTTTAAGATCAGATAATTCTTTATTAGTCCCACAGTGGGGAAATTCTCAGTGTCACAGCAGCAAAGGGATAGCAAGACATTCATAATTTACCAGCATATATACAATATAAATAATAGTAGTCAAAAACTCAATATTATAATATGAGGAACAACAATATTTTAATAATATTATAATAATGCTATTATATTCTCTTTATTTTTCTTACACCCCTTTTTTGTTTCTCTGTAAAGATAAGATAATCCTTTATTAGTCCCACAGTGGGGAAATTCTCAGTGTCACAGCAGCAAAGGGATAGCAAGACACTCAGATGCAGAAAAAAGCTAAATTACCAGTATATATATATATATATATATATATATATATATATATATAATATAAATAATAGTAGTCAAAAACTCAATATTATAATATGAGGAACAACTATATTAAAATAATATAATAATACTGCATGTTTTCTTCTCTTTATTCTTCTTACACCCCTTTTTTGTGTCTTCGTAAAGATAAGATAAGATCAGATAATCCTTTATTAGTCCCACAGTGGGGACATTCTCAGCGTCACAGCAGAAAAGGGATAGCAAGACACTCAGATTTAAAACATAGATAAATTACCACTATATACACAATATAAATAATAGAAGTAAAAAAGCAATAACACCATTATTTACAGACAGTGTCCTTGGGTTTGTGAAAGGCACTATATGATAACGTATTATTACTGTTATTGATTAAATTCACTATAATTAAAGTTATATTGATTTCGAAATTTTCACAATGAATGTGGTCACAAGGCAGCTTTACAGAGATCCAGGTCCGAGCGACAGTGGCAAGCAAAAACTGCCTCGGGTTCGAGTGGAAGAAACCTTGAGAGGAACCAAGACTCAAAAAGGGGAATCCTTCCTCCTCTGGTCCACACCAGAGAGCAGAATACGTGACAGAACAAAAGAAATAACATTAAAGAATTAAGAGAATTAAGAGAATATGAGGCTGTGGCTGGCTTCAGATGTGCTAGTCTTCACCGCCTGGGTGTTGGGGGCATTGCTAGTGAAAGCTGGAGTTCACCTGAATGGGGATTGGGTAATTGGCCTTCAAAATTGGGTAGAAAAATGGAGTAAAATTAGAATTTTGTGCTGAAATAATATTTAATAATATTTCATATTTAAGAATCCATGACATTTTATCGCAGCAGAATTTCTAACATTTCTAAGTTAATAAAGCAGTTTCATCAGTATATTCTGGGCAAAATACATTATTAAATGATATACCATTGTGATCTACTTTGCTTTGATAAGGTTTCATCACCATTTTTAAGACCCTAAATATCAATTTATTACATGTTAATTATGTTTCAAAGCTTTCTTGGTCATTTTAGTATCATTAACAGCTAACAGACAAATAGATAAAATAATATTGAATATTAAACAGTATATTGCTACTGTTCTATGAAAACTGTGTATCTCCATTTCTGTCCGTTTTTAGTTTTCTCCAAGGTTTAAACCTATTAGCTGCTTCTGAACACTGTCAATAATTCATATTCATAATAAATGAACCAAAAGACATGCTCAATGAATATTTTACACTAACTTCCCTTCAAAGCTCAAAACACTTTTATGTTCTCCTGTACAATCACCATTTTGGAGATACATGTTTTTTCTTGGACAGCAACGATATGGCAAATGTGACCTTAAGCCATGAATGATAAGAATGTGAGTGAAATGAGAAAGTCCATGCAGGTAAACAGCCAGAATTTATCAGTGTGAAGATCCAGAGCATCACAGTTATTATTTTTGTTATTAATATTATTATCTTTCAGATTGTAGGTTCTAGAGGCCCTATTGAGATCGACCCCAGAGACACCATGGCTAAAGAGACCAGTATCATTGGCATGTCCATGTTCAGTTCTTCAGAGGTAATGTGGAACCTTTAGACTCTCACTGTTACTCCTACCCCCCCCCCCCCCCAAGAAAAAAAACACAATTATTTATATAATTATATAATAATAATTTATATTACCATTCAGATGTTGCATACACACTAATAACAGTTATACATATTTAAAAATCATCAATCTAGACATACAGGAAAGCTGGGTAATGCTAATGCACTTCGAATCCCGGGTCATGCTGCTCAACATGCCATCAGCAGCCAGAGCCAGAGAGAGCACAGTAGGCCTTGCTTTCTCAGGGGTGGGTTGATGGCACATCCTCTCCACATCGCTCCTGGTATGTTGTTGATCAGCACAGGCGTCTGTTAGCTGTTGTGTCAGAGCCAGGGAGCCGTGCTACCCAGCGATGCTGGATGGTGACTGACCTCACATGTGGTGGAGTACACGTGTGCTAGCCTTCACCCTCCGAGAGTGGGGGCATTGCTAGTGATGGGGGGAGTTCACATGAACGGGGATTGGGTCATCTAACTTCTGTAGAAAACTGGGTAAAATTAGAAAGAAATGATTTAATAATGTTGGTAATTATGCTGCAATAATATTTAATAAAACAAAAATCCATGAACATTTATTGCAGCAGAATTTCTAACATTTCTAAGGTAATACAGCAGTTTTTACAGCAGATTTTGAATGATATACCCTGTAAATATCAGTTTATTATATCGTAATTATGATCAGCTTTCTGGGTCATTTTAGAATCATTTACAGGCCATTTAAGACATCTTTAATATTCAAATATCGTTATTAATTAATTTGATTTTAAATTAGTATAACTGTTATACTGATCTGTGTCGGAGATTAATACTCATTACGCATACACAGAAAATAGTCTACATGATATCCAGCAGTGTAAATATTATATATATATATATATAATGTTAACTTTAATAGCTTTAATATTATTCTGTTTGAATAAGAAGCAAGTGTATTATTGTAATATAGAATTTTAAGCATCTAAACTGTTGTGAAGTGAGTTTTCATTGATAAATAACGAGGAATTACTTATTTACAATATTTTATTTGCCTAAAGATTTGATCATTAATTAATATGATCAAATATGCTGCATTTTATTCACACCCATACTTCTAAACACTGCCTCTTCATTCATCCGTCTGTTGTTTCTGAATCCTGAAGGAGGACAAAGTCCAGACTGCTGCAGCGCTGTACGCAGGGATGGAAGCTGGATGGCTGAAACCCGTGGTTGGTCCAGAGTATACGCTCGACAAAGTGGCTCAAGCTCATGAGGACATCATCAACAGCCCTGGGGCTTCTGGGAAAATAGTCCTGGTTATGTGAATGTAAAGCAGCCACTGTTGACATTCCGCACTAATCTGAGAATTTCACACAAATCTGCGTCGAGCTGATCCAAGCACTTTGAAACCACTTTGCTCTGGTTTTTCAATTCATTGTGCACAAAACTGCATTACTCGTGCAATCTGTACTTGTATTGGTTTTCGGTAGATTACTATGGAGATTACTATGTTGATCTTTCTGTAATTATTTCTAATAAACATATTTGCACATATTTGCATGTCCTCTTCAAGGCTCTAAGTTGACCATGTTAATGTATTATATCCTTTGGTCACTTGCAAGGCTCCAAGGCTTATCACACACCGAGGTGAATTACTCAGTAACCACAGGTACAGAGTTCTGTACAAACTGGTGGCGCTGTTCTCTGGTTATATATAAAGTTTATATATATCTAAGGCATTGGCTTTTTAAGGGGTTAATAGATGACTAGAAGAGGGTAAGATGAACTCATGTGTCCTTAATGCTCAGGCACCAGCAAAGACAGCTGTAGGATCAGGTAGCACTGGGTAAAGAGCATGCTCAGTATACAGTAACAGTACACTGCTGCTGCTGCTGCTGTGGAGCCACTGAGCGTCACACAGTGTCCGCAGGTCAGCGATCACCTGGAGGCAAAGAAACGAATGGACAGCCCAGTGAAGATGGACTGCTAATACACAGCCAGGATACGGGATTAGAGGACCTGTGCTGATCTACCTGCTGTGAGGTAGGCCTGAAGTTTGGATTAATTTGAATTCAATTCAATTTAATTAGATTAGATTATATTAGATTATGCAAACCAATGAAATGGAAAACCGAGCATAATAAGGTTTGCAGGTAAGAAACAAAGGTGTGGAAAAATGCAAATAATAATTTTTTTTTTTTTTAATAAATTAAGAAAAGAAATATAGCCACAATGTCATGCACAATGTTGATGCCAACATTTTACACACTTTTTGATGTAATGTGAATCTAGCGGCTCTACACTTCATCAGAATTCCATGATGAATGGACCAATAGAAAAGCTCAAAAATGACTTGAAATATAATATTTGTACGTCGACTTCCATTAAAACTCCTGTGAAGTTGCCTTTTTGGAGATACAGGGTTTTTGACTATGCAGCTTGTTATGAATTAAACAGGATATTAAAATAATAGAATAGAATAGAATAGAAATGGAGTGAATGCAGACCAGACCGAGTCGGACCATTGTGATGTCATGATGAACATAAACTGTGATGTCACAACAGTGGTAAAACCAGAGAAGTACACTGGCGCATAGAACTGGTGTGTTGTGTGTGTGTGGCCAACAGTACATTAATTGTCACGGTAACACGTGACATCACAATAGTAATAATAATAATACTACTGTTGCTAAATAATGCGGGTCATTTTTTTCTTTATGACGTCACAACAAAGCTATCTGAGATCAGATTCTTCGTCATGTATAAAAATAGCTACATTCAGGTTGAGTGTCTGAAGATGATGACAGTGATGTTCATGAAGTTGTATGATATGGTTAAAGAGTCGAACTTGGATTAAACTGTTATAATATTTAATATTATACAATCATATTTACCATTAGTGTTGGACACAGATGGAATTTGGCTCCGCCTTTAACCCATCCTAACCCACACTAGTGATCAAACACATACACTGAGCACACAGTGAGCACACCTGCCCAGAGTGGTGGGCATCCATTGCTGCAGCGCCTGGGGACACAGAGAGCCCGGCAGCTTGCCGAGCCCGGGTATCGAACCCACAACCCTGTCATCTAACCACTGAGCCACCACTGGTCCGAATCAAGGGCGAGCGCGAAAGCAGTCCCCCACTACCAAAAATGATGCCGTTGAGATTCCCCCATTTGGAGCATTTCTATTGGTCCGTTTATCATAAATCGGGGCACAATGGAAAACACACCTGGCAGATTCACATTATGAGAAATCTGTAGAGTGACCCCTGAGAAGTGGTTCATAGGAACGGAGCACACTAAGGAACCACAGATGGTTGGTTCTTCTAAGTGTCACAAACCAGTCAGTGACCACATGGCTGCTGTCAGTGGACTTGCCGTGACCTCGAGACACACACTCACTAAGTATATGATAAGGGACGAGAAGCAGCTCCAGGAGAAGAAACAGGTGGAGCATCATGCATGTTTAATGACCTATCCTTTCATCTTGTCCCTCAGCCAGGGTTGCTAAGCAACAAGGGTCATTGGGGCACAAGGGCGGATGCGGTTACCAAAATAAACCAAAAAAACAACAACAGTGGGAAACCTGAGAGATCCAGTTTCACTATGTGGACAAAAGTATTGGGACACCTGCTCATTCATTGTTACTTCTAAAATCAAGGATTTTAACTATTGTCTCTATTGTCCAGAGAAGAAGGCTTTCTTCTAGACTATGGAGGAGCACTGCTGTGAGGATTTGATAGCATTAATGGCAGGAGCATTAGTGAGGTCAGGATGTTGGATGATCACCACCCCAACTCATTTGTCAAAGCTGCTGCTCATTTGTCACCCCTCCTCTAGCCCACGCCTGGCATTAGGCAGCATGATGCCAATAGGTTCATGATGTTTATTATCTTCTCCAGAGAGTCCTATTCTATTGGCAGTACTTCTCTACAGGGACTAGACAAGCTGTGTGTGAATGTGTGCATTTGCACATCTATGTCAGCAATGCATGGATTAGAATGCATGCATTAGAAGGGGTGTCCACAAATATTTGGACATATAGTGAATATCACTGTTATTTTCACAGGAGCCCAGTGTAATCACCATCATGCAGAATAAGGATGTTCACGCAAGGTCAGGTCCACCCAGGATGTCCTGGAGAAGCAAATGCAGCACCCTGCAGCCCATTCAATGACAAACCATGAGAAGTAAGTACCCGTACTAATGATCACCATCTCTTCTGCTGTCTGTTAGACATGAGGACCATGTAAGACTAAACGTGGACTGAAATTAGGCCAACTCTGTTGTCCTTCTCAGGTGTTCTCCTGACGCTGATGGTCTCACTCACACAAGTCCAGCTTTCTTCACCCTGTCCAGACTCCTGTATCGTGTGCTCTGAAGATGCCATCATCTGCAATAAGCTCTCCAGCATCATAGGTGATGAAACTGCAATGTAATTACTGCTAATATTCCCAAAGGTTTGGAATTGTGATGCTATTGTGTGTTGAGTTCTGAAAAGATTATGACTGAAACACTAAAAAAAATGGGACAAAAGTATTGGGACACCTACACAATCCACCAACAGGAGCTTTTAGGACATCCCATTCTAAACCCATAGGCATTATTAATGTGGAGCTGGTCCCCCTTTGCTCTAAGCTCTACCAGCAGCAGCAGCAGGTCTGGAGCTCTGCTGCAGTTACTGAGTCAGTTGGAGGCTTTTCTGCACTCTGCTCTGAGCTCAGCACTCGGCCCTGACCCCGCTCTGTAACTTTACGTGGACTGACAGACACTCGGTGGTTCACTGAGCTGCTCTCTGTGAGCTGTTCCTCCTAAACTCTTCCACTGTTCAATAATAACACCACTCACAGCTGATGGAGGAAGATCTAGGAGGGAAGGTCTAAATTTCACCAGCTGACTTGTTGTTGTTGGTGCAGCGGTGTCTCCTATTACATACAGAACCACGCTGGAGTTCAGTGAGCTCTTCCGAACCTCCCGTTCTTTCACTGATGTGTGGAAGAAAGGCCGACTGCATGGCTAGGGGCTTGATTTTATACACCTGTGGTAATGGCTCTGATTGAACCTCCTGAATTCAGTGATTAAGAGGTGTGTCCAAATACTTTTGTCACTATTGCTCACTGTAAAGCAATCTGAGTTGGTAAGTTTCTCTACATTGGTAGATGCTTACTGCCAGGAAATCGTCTTACACTGCTTTTCTTCTGTTGTCTCTAGAAGCTCCAGACTCAACCAAGGCCTTAATGTTGACTGATGGGCTAATAGACATTGTGAGCAGCATCGTCTTCTCAGATTCATCCAACATGAGTGTTTTGGCCCTCAGCAACAATGTCATCTCCACTATCTTGGACAACGCTTTCCAAAACCTCACAGTCCTCAGGACACTGCTGCTGGACCGCAACCTCATCTCCAACCAGGGCCTAAACAAATCAACCTTCTCGTGGCTCCATAAACTGGAGAGCCTCCATTTGGGGAATAACGCTCTAAGGGATATTGATGGCTCCTGGTTTCAAAGCACCAGGGCTTTGAGAACGTTGCTCCTGGAGGGGAACCTTCTCACCGGCCTCAACTCGTCCACTTTTGCTTCTTCAGACCTGAGAAACCTGGAGATTCTGGACTTGTCGGACAACCTCATCGCGTACTTGGGCCAGAACAGTTTCCGGAGCCTTCCACGTCTACGAAGTCTGGATCTGTCTCGCAACAAACTGCAGAACGCCCCTGATGCGTTCTCCTACCTTTCCTGGCTGTCGGTGCTAAACCTGGAGCTTAATCGTTGGAACTGCACCTGTGAGCTGAGGGAGCTAGCGTCGTTTCTCAGCAGCTACATTCAGTCTCCAGACAAGGTGTTGTACAATGGGCAGAGACTGGCATGTGTGAGTTCCGACAACCCAGCAGTTCAGACAGTGCTGGAGCTGACCGACGCCAACTGCGCACCAGCTAACAGCAACATCACAGTGACAGTAGTTGCTAAGAGTTCGATCACACCTCCACGCTACATCAGAGATGTTGCAGTCACGGCTGCCTGTTCCTTTCTGGGTGAGTGTTCACTGGTCTCTATGTATACCAGTATTAGGGGCGGGTGATTCATTAGAAAGAGTGTCCACAAACATTTGGACACACAATACAACAAAAAGTTTCTTTGCATATCCAAGCTTAGAAAGCTGAGATCCAAGCACTGGCAACAACTATGCGACGGAGCCTCTGGAGCACAAGGTTAAGGCCCCAACGGTGGCAGATTAGCAGACCAGGGTATTGAACCCACAACCTTCTGATTAATAATTCCTTAACAAAGCTCATTAAATATGACTAATTGTGCTCACTTTATAATAACATATGCAGTTGGTAACAGCACATCTTCCCTGTAGCAGACCAGGGTTAGAATACGAGTCCTTGGGCCTACACCAGTAAGAGTCCGCTGGCACTACATTGACGGCAATACATTTCTGACGCTGTGTTTCAGGTGGTGTTGCGATCACGCTGGGAGTGCTGGTGGTTGTATACAGGAATCTAGGTAAGAGATTTAGACTTTTAAAGGACGAGAATGAAGCCGGGGAACGGTCCAGCCAGGCCTCAGTCCAGTGGGACGTTACTGAAGGCAAGGAGGCTCTCTCAATGGCTTATTCACTTCATAACAGCAACTACGGAGGCCATCAGCCATGGGACATAGAGAACGTGTCACATGGCGCCAAATCAGACTTGATGGACAACCGCTTCATCTGCCACAACTGCAGCTCAACAACTCTCGGAACAGGTTACCAGGAGGGTGGACGAAGGAGAGAGGCTTTACCGCAGAGAGCCAATCACACCGAAATTCAACCCAACAGGAAAGATAGCTGGTCAGCGCTTGTGGAGAATAACCAATGGAAAGAGACTGAAGGCCGTGCAGTTCTGCAGTCGGGAATCAAAGGTGAGTTTGTAAAATTGCTTGAGCTAAAGGATGTTCCCGGGTTGTTCAGACTAATCTCTATCTGCTGTGTCTTTGTCCACATCCCAAATCCGTTCTACTGGATTCAGGTCCATTTTTCCAGTCTTCAGCCGCCCAGTGTTGGTGAGCCTTTGCTCACTGCAGCCTCAGCTTTGTGTCCTTGGCTGAAAGAAGTGACCTTCCGCTGTTGTAGTCCATCCTCCTCGAGTCTGGACGTGGTGTTGTGAGATGCTGAGATGTTTTTCTGCTCACCACGGTTTCACAGAGCGGGTATCTAACTTACTGTACTATAGTTGTTGACCTCCGAAGTCGTTGTCCTGCACCAAAGTGGTACAACGGACGTCCCCTCGGTGTCCGAACGGCCTCCTCTTCCGAGAGTACTTGGACGAAGTGTAGTGCTGGTGTACCGGGTTTACTTCTGCCTTGTGTAGGGTTGAATGATGAATGAAGCGATGACATCAGCACACCAGCTTAAGGCTTACTCGGTACTCCACTCAAGTAGAGGCTACTAAACTCCCTATTGAACTATTTAAGTAAATAAGACTTCAAAATTATATTTCTCTCAAGCTAAATAATTAGCAGTAGATAAAATAAACAATAAAACAATTAAACCTAAGAATTTTATATTTAATAATCCCCTTTTTTTAAATTGCTTGCATTGCACTTGCTGATTTCAAAATAAAATCCTTGAAGTGAATTCTATCTAGTTAACAACATCACACTGCTACACTTAGTATCTCGAGTGGTCTCCATTCTGACTTTCTTTTGTATTTTGCGAGTGCGGACCACGCTAGCTGAGGCAAGGAAGGAGAATTTATTAAAAATGACCAAACCAGATACAACAGATAGTTAATAGTGGTGATATTAATAGTGGCAGATAGTTACGAGTCCATTTAGGTTTTAACATGGTCATTAAACAGGTAGCAGCGGTAGGAGGGTGCGGTAGTGGGTGGGGGGCCTGATGGTCGGAATGGTAGGTGGCAGCTGGTCTGACGCAGGTAGAGGGGACCTCAGCAGGCAATCTTCCAGCAGGTCGGGCCGGGTGGCCATTTACTCTGAGAAGGTAAAAAGAGAGGGTTAGTTCTGAGAGGATTTTATGGAGGGCGGAGAATGTTGCGCAGTATCAGAGTGTGTCTGACGACTCCGGCAGGTCTGACTATAACAGCCTAATTAAAAGGAGAGAGCCAGAAGGTAACACAGACATGGGAGCTCCCTGAAAACGCTAGCGTCCATCTGCTCCACCGTCCACAGACCTGAGTGATCGCGTGTAAGCAGCGAGACGACAGCTCCAGCATCTCAGTGTACTACAATTCCCTGTGTCCGCAAACCTCTGGGCCTACAACCTTTATCTAAGAAACATTAATTACCAAAAGCTAAACTAAACATATAAGTTTTCAGCCTAGATTTAAAGATTGAGACTGTGTCTGAGTCCCGAACATTATCTGGAAGGTTATTCCAGAGTTGGGGGGCTTTATAAGAAAAGGCTCTTCCCCCTGCTGAGGCCAGCACCCTATAAGTAATCTTGATGGTTCGTAATATATAATAAGATCCTGCAGGTACTCAGGAGCGAGGCCATGTAGGGCTTTATATGTTAATAGAAGATATATAGATGTTATAGCGCGTAGTAATGGAGGGGAAGAGTTTGGGCGTGGTCCTTCTCCCAAACGTTTAGTTATTACGTAACATTTAGTAGTACCTAAGTTTGGAGGGACTCTTTTGGATGTAAACAAGGTGCTTCCGTCTGCAGAACTGCAGCTTACTTTTCTTTATTTCACCATTTTAAATAACTCTAGAGATCGTTGTGCTAAAAATCCCAGAAGATCATCACTCTGAGATCCCAGAAGAACATCAGTGAGATCACACAGTTTCTCAGTTTCTCTATAAAGATGTGGCAGATTGAGATTCAGTTGAGAAACGCTGGAGTATTCCTTTAATATGTGGGTTGTTTAGACCCATTTATGGTTTCCTTCTTTTTCTAACAGTAATTTTTCTTTGCGATTCACAGATATCAGAGCTCAAAGACGTGTTGAAAAAGGAAACGGGACTGCAAACATACACCATCTCCGTGGTCAAGAGCATGTTCCTCAAGGTGGAGATTTAAGAGACATGTCCACCATGAGAATGCAGCAGTTAGCTCTTAGAAGGCATATACCAGATGCCCAAAGACAAACATTTACACCCAAAGAACCCAAGAAGATGCACCAAAGAGCTCATGGGAATCATATGAATAACATCTCATATGTGTTGAAGCATCAGCATGAAGAATATGGTGCTTTACCGGTTTACCAAACCATTAATTGCATGCACTGTCATCAAACCTACGAATACAGGCAAGCAGGACATGAAAACCAGGACATTTTGTTTAGAAGTCCCAAAGAAGCTGATCTGCCCAGTGAGGAGAAGGTATCTGAGGCGGTTCTGTTCAGAGATAGTTTCAATTATACCCAGTCTAGCACAGAGAGCCAAGGTAGAGAGCAGAAAAGTGTCACCTTTGACTTGTCAGGGGCCCTGGAGAAAGCCCTCCTAATGGTACCCAGTAGGAGCAAAGAGCACGAGGAACCCTACAGATTCAGCAAGATCAAAATGTCCAGAACATCAGATCAGAGAAACAACCCAAAACCAGGCAAAGCATCTGCCAAAGTAAACAGTAGCAGCACCTACAGGCTTTCGAAAACCTTAAAAGGCCACAAAGCAGGATCTCAGTTGAGCAGGAAGTTGAAGGTCAAGCTAAATCTGAACCCTCTTCGAAGAAATCGGGTTCATTCCACGTCCAGTCATGAGGACGGCGGTGCAGGTGGGATGTCCATCACGGGCAAAAAAGCTCGACATCAGAAAGCCAAGAAGGGCAAAATTAGCATGAAGTCTGGAAGTTCTGGAAGCAAGGCCGTGAAAGCAATGAAGGGGTCCAAGCACTCTGACGAGAGCGAGAAAGAGGAAGACTTATCAGCAGATGAAAAAACATCATCTAAAAGAAAAGCACCGAAGAAAAATGACCAAGGATCCAAAGGGAACAATAGGAAGGACAATAGTGAAATTTTAAATGGTCAGGGTGACACCAGCTTTCCAGCCGATGAAGAGCAGCAAGACAATAATAATGTCCTGAGTGCTGACAGCCATCCTACCACTGCTGCTGAACATCCCAGCTCTGAAATGTCTGCCGTCCCACTGACACACAGTTTAGACCTTTCAACAGCAGCAGCAGTCACAAACCCAGACCCAAACCAGCTGGAAGGAATCCGTGGTCCTCAGGAAGAGCTCCCTGGTCCACAAGAAGTCGGTGAAAGTTCTTCCACAAACTCAGTGTCCACAGAGCCCCCTGTTGTCCAGGAGTATCTGTCCTCTGGCGACGGCTCCCCAAAGAGGAGGATTAGACTGATTTTACCTGAGAAAACCTCCAACAGGCCTCAGACTGCACTGGAAAGGAAAATCAGATAGCATGTCTGTCATCTGCTGCCCTCTTCGTATTCAAATTTGGTTGAATCAAAATTCAATCAGTGGCCGGTGCTTCTGTTACGGTGCGATCAAGCCATCTCGCCCCCTACTCTTCCTGTAGAACGGTGGTAGTACCTTCAGGCTCCAGCAGATGGCATTGCACAAGGTTGATGGGACTATAAATACTTGTGGGTGTGTGACAAGATTCATGGATGTTAATGATTGGCCAAAAGGAGTGATTACATTTGGGCGTGGCCAAAGGCCAAAGTGTGAAGGAAGTAGCTGAACCTGCAGGTGAATGGAAGCAGACGGTCATACGGGTCTACCAGCAGTGGCAGAAAGCCCAGTCTACAGGAAATTCTCCTTATTCTTGAGCAGAAGTGAGTGAAGGCCTCTTGTGAGCCACTGTGCTCCACATGTTGATGGTCTGCAGCTCCCTGCAGAGTGTTCAGGGACATCTGCTTTGCGACCCATTTCCCACACATCCAACAAGACCCTCACTGCACTGTAGCACATCTTCTTAATCTATGAATCTCGTCATACACCTCAGAGCCATCTGCAGGAGAGTGAAGGTACTGCCACCTTAAACATGCACTGTTTTATATATATATATATAAAATATAGTAATATATATATAATATATAAACTATAATATATATATATATATATATATATACATACATACATACATATATATATATATATATATATATATATATATATATATATGTATATAGTCACAGTCACGCAAAAGCCTTGGTTCTCTGTTGTTGTTATTCTTCACTTTTCTCCATAATGTGAATCTGGCAGTTGCTCTTTCTACTGTTTCATGATGAACGGACCAATAGAAATGCTCCAAAATGGCTTGGTAAAAAATAAAATCTTTTTATATTGACTTCCATTGAATTCAGATTTCCATGATTTTATAGTAAAAAAAAAAATCTAATAAAATTATAATTATTTTATAAAAAATTATACAAAATTGTTTCTTATTGTTAATATTGCTATATATTATATATTATATTATACATTATAATATGGCCTCAAGGGCCAGACTTTTATATTATATTATAAATATATAAAAACATAAAAACATATAAAAACATATTTGACATATTCACATATAATTATATAAATATTGTTTACATGATCATAAGGTTTAAATATTTATGGACATGGTTCGAGGCCGTTCAGTTAGAACGACCGAGACGCGATAAATTATCTTCAAGTTAAGATAAGTTAGCACAGCCCGCTATCTCTCTCTCCAATGCTTTCTCTTTATGGCCCACTGATAAGATTTACACTTCCAGTGCCTTGAAAGGTCCATAACACACACACCCATACGCACACACCCGTACACACACACCAGTACACACACACCCGTACACACACACCCGTACGCACACACCGTGACAGGGCCGATACATTAGAAAAAACAAATACAAACAGATGAGAATCATGGAGGAGAAAAAAAACGAAAGACAGGAAGAAAGAAGGAAAGATGAGGAAGAGGATGAGGATGAAGAAAAGGAGGCGAAGACTGTGCTGGGTGTTTTCACCCGGGAGCAGTTCACCATGCTGTGTGTTGGGGTCGGTCTGCTTGTGCTGCTGATCGTCATCACCGTAACCTCAGTGCTTCTGACCAGGAATTCAGGCTCAGGTAAACATCGTCTCCAACAATCTTTAATATGAAGTTGATCAGCCATAACATTAAAACCACTGCCGGGAGGGTGTGCAAATCACTGGTCATCTGGTTGAGGGGTGGATCTACATATTTGGCAGTGAGTGAACAGTCAGTTCTTGAAGGTGATGAAAGGTGAGGTGTTCCTGTAATGCAGTGGACACTGCTACATTGGTAAGCCAAAACATTAAGAATACCAACAATGGTGATAAAGCTCCACAGCTCAATGCTAGAACTGTTCCCAGTAATGATGATGGTGCTCCATCCAATACTTTTGGGTTGGAATAAGTGAATGTCACTGAATGCAATCAAATCCTCACAGCAATGCTCAAAAATCTAACAGAAGGCCATCTTCCCTGGACAGTAGAGACAGTCACTCCCACAAAGGCAAGATCAGCTCTTTTTTAATACCCTTGATTTCAGAACAAACAATGCATGAGCAGGTGTCCCAATACTTTTGTCCCTTTACATGATCCACTGTTACTGGATAATCATCTGTGAGTGATCTTAATGTTTTGGCTCATTGGTGTATATCACCATCAGAGTAAGCCTCTGTAATGCTCCCATGTGCATCTGGCTATGTGTGTCCTCAGGAACCTCAGAGACCATGGTGCCCTTCCCCACTGATGGAGATATGCTGGAATTTCTCGTACAGACGGGAGAGATTCGGGAGAAGGACGGGCTCTATGCCACATGGTATCACGCTGCAAACAGCAAAACGGAAATGAAGGAAGCTCTGCAAAGCAAGTAGTCCTGTTTTCATCGTTTAGACCCATGGTTCTCAAAGTGGGTCTCATGACATGTAGCCAGGGGGTCCGCATTAGAGACGGTATGAACTAAAAGCCATATGAAACACAATACGGGATCTGCCACGACATCGGGATGCTGTTCGCTCTGCAGCAGACCGTAATCTGCCTCAAGCTTCGGGCTACAAGGCCACAAAGCTCGCCAAGCTACAGCTGGTCGCAGAGAACCCTGATTACACCAACCAAACAAAAATAAACTCTTAAATGCCAGGATGAGGAGAACAGAATAATAAAAGCTTTAGAATAAAGGAAGGAACAGTGAGTCTGGAGAGTGTTAGCAGCTCAGCAGACTGATCAATGCTAAAAGCTAAATGCTAAAATCCACACATGACTGGAGAAGAGCTTGAGGAGCCCCAGCTCCCATTCGCCTGAAATCTAAACTATTGAAGACATTACATTAAAATTAACACCATTAAACTGCCATGCTGTCTAGACTGAGCTGTGGAGCAGTGGAGGAACTGTGTTCCCTGGAATGATGGATGGTGGAGCTCCATCCAGTACTTTTTTTGGTTGGGATGAGTTGGGAAGTTGATCATCCATTCAACATCCTGACCTTAAGAATGCTCTTGTCACTGAATGCAATCAAATTCTCAGAGAGTAGAGACAGTTGCTCCAACAAAAGCTGGGTAAACATTTTTTAATACCCTTGATTTCAGAAGAAACAATGAATGAGGTTTCCCAGGTGTCCCAATACTTTTGTCTAACCAGTCATGTATCAGAAAATCCTAGGAGGAAACCTCATGCCTTCTCTGAGGAAGCTGCAGCTTGGGCGTCATTGGGCCTTCCAACAGGACGATGACCCCACGTATACCTCAGAGTCCACCGAGGCTCTCCCAAGCACTAGCAATGCTCCCCACCTTAGGATGGCTGAGGACTGTCCTCTGATACATATGAAGCCAGGCACCAAGAGAGAGAGAGAGCGCCATCTACCCACCCAGAGAGAGCACACAGCCACTGCTCAAAGCGGCATGACTCCAGATTTGAGCTCGTGGCCCCCTGGTCAGGCTCCTCTATAGAAAATCTTCAGTGGGATTTGAAGAAGGCGTTTGCAGCATGCGAACCAGTCAGTACTACTGGAGTGAACTGGAGGCCGAAGCCCATGAGAACTGGGCTAAGAGTACTCAGGAACGCTGCCAGAAGCTGGCGTCTACAGTGGCAGGTGGAGAATGGGTGGAGAATGAGGGATATTTAAATTGGTCTTGTTTGATTGGTTGAGGGTTAAATCATTTGATTGCCAAACTCTTCCCCGACTAATCAGACCCATTCCTCAGGTGGAGTCATGATTCTGGAGGCTGATGTGAACGTTGAAGGCCATAACACCGTCAACGAAACCAACATTCCAATCATGGCCCATCCGCCGAACGTCTACAGCGACAACACTCTGAAAGAGTGGCTCGAAGCCGTTCTCGAATCCAAGAGAGGTGAAATATCAGCCGGGATAGGGTAGCTGTGGTTACGTTATCGTTTTCCGTTCTAACTCTCTGATGTTTTCTCTCTGATCAGGAATTAAACTGGACTTTAAAAGCCTTCAAGCTGTAGAGCCTTCACTGGATCTTCTGAGGATTAAGAATCAAACAGGAATCCACCGTCCTGTTTGGCTGAATGCTGATATTCTTCCCGGCCCAAATGTTCCTAACTTCTGGCCGGTGGTCAACGCCACTCTGTGAGTGCCCTTCTAAACCTGGTCCCTCTTTGCTCTAAGCTCTACCAGCAGCAGCAGCAGGTCTGGAGCTCTGCTGCAGTTACTGAGTCAGTTGGAGGCTTTTCTGCACTCTGCTCTGAGCTCAGTACTCGGCCCTGACCCCGCTCTGTAACTTTACGTGGTCTGACAGACACTCGGTGGACACTGAGCTGCTCTCTGTGAGCTGTTCCTCCTAAACTCTTCCACTGTTCAATAATAACACCACTCACAGCTGATGGAGGAAGATCTAGGAGGGAGGAAATTTCACCAGCTGACTTGTGGTTGTTGGTGCAGCGGTGTCTCCTATTACATACAGAACCACGCTGGAGTTCAGTGAGCTCTTCTGAACCTCCCGTTCTTTCACTGATGTGTGGAAGAAAGGCAGACTGCAGGGCTAGGGGCTTGAGTTTATACCGCTGTGTCAATGACACTGAATGAACCACCTGAATTCAGTTATTATGAAGTGTCCCAATACTTTTGTCCATAGACTGTATATAAGAACTGAACAAATTTGTCTGGGCATGGGTTCTAAAAGAGACGCTGCTCTGCACAACATAACTGTTGGTCATACTCTGATTCATAAAGATTGCCTATTTTTGGTTCCCTGAGGAACCTTGTAGTGGAAGGTTCATTGGTTCAGGATTATTCTTGTAACATTTGTAAGTGTTAAGAACCATTTAGAAGTTTAAAGAACCTGCATACATACATACACCCAACCCAAGATGGTTAAGCAGATTCTTAGGGAAATTGTCTTTGTTAAATGTTAAGTGAGCATTAAGAACCATGTAAAGTTGAAGGAACCTTCCATAGCAAGTTTTCAAGATTCCTTAGAACCATAGACCCAACCCAAGAACCATTTAGAATGGTACCATAGAAGACCTTTTTAGCAGATGGTTCTTCAGGAAATTGTCCTTGTAAAAAAAAAGGGTGAGTATTAAGAACCATTTTAAAGGTTAAGGAACCTTCCATAGCAGGTTTTTAGGATTCCTTAGAACCATACACCCAACTTAAGAACCATTTAGAATAATACCATAGAAGAACTTTTAAGCAGATGGTTCTTAAAGAAATTGTCTTTGTAAATAAGCGGTGAGTATTAAGAACCATTTCAAAGTTGAGGGAACCTTCCATGGCAAGTTTTTAGGATTCCTTAGAACCATACACCCAAGAACCAATTTGAAGTGATGCCATAGGAAAACCAATATCAGTCTCTAAATAGTGGGTGGGTCTTCATTAGTGGAGGTTCTTCACCGAATCGTTTTTGTAAATTGAATGAACTTTTGTTTTAAGGTTTAAAGAACCATCAGTAAGAACCACATACCTGTTTGTCCAATTCAAGAACCATTATGGAACCTCAAGGGCCAGACTTAATTAACTAGCAACTCAGGTTAACTGGTACATAATAGTTGTCTGTTCCTTGATTTCACCAGGTTCTTCGACCTCATTCAGAGGAAGTTTCCAGACGTCACCATTTCACCAGGCTGGAAGGTTCTTTATTTATCCCTCTTCCCTAAAGTGACGTACACTCAGGCAATGGTGGAGCAAATGTACGACACCGTCAAACACCTTCCCCAGAGAATCACCTTCCCAGTTCTGGCCATCATGGCCAAGAATGGATGGCCACATCTCAGCTGGCTCCTCAGCCAGTCTTCCAGGTACTTTAACACTGCAGGACGTTGAACATGTCCTCCAAGTCCAAATTTCTGTTTCTTCTTGACCTCCCTGCCAAAAGTTTGTGGACGCCCCTTCTAATGAATGCATTCAGCTACTTAGATACACATAACCTATAATGCCAGTCTTGGAGCTATGAAGCGGTACAAGAACTTTGCTCTCTGGAATGATGGATGGTGGTGCTCCATCCAGTACTTCTGTGATGAGATGGGGTGGTGATCACCCATCAGATTCTCCAAAATCTAGTAGAAAGCTTTTTCCCTTTACGGTAGAGACAGTTACTCCAACAAAAGCATGATCAACTCCTTTAATACCCTTGATTTCAGAAGAAACAATGAATGGGCAGGTGTCCCAATACTTTTGTCAGCAGAGTGTGTTTTCAAAACAGCAGAAATGGGGATACACATTGTGTTTTCCAGGTTCAGTTTGACCCTGTGGCAAGGAGAGGAGAACCCCACGGTGAATGACCTTCTTTTTATCAGGGATAACAGCAACCCTCAGTGCATCTACTACGATATCTATGAGCCTGTGCTGTCCCAGCTCAAAGAGGCTGCAGGTGAGTACCATCCAGAGCTTTCCACCACATCCTAACGTTCACATTTAAGCTAACCCTGATCTTCTGCCTCCCTCAGAACAGACATACAGACCCAGAAGGTTCTATCCAGGCGGGAATATTATTGATTACTTCAAGCCTGCAGACCATGATGGCTTAAACATCTTATGGGAGACGGTGACTGGAAGAGGGTCTCTGCTGTCTATACTCAAGGGTATGACGCTTTATTAGGAATTCAGCTGCTCAGATGTGCAAATGCATTGAGCTGTGGAGCAGTGGAACTACTGTGTTCTCTGGAATGATGGATTGTGGAGCTCCATCCAGTATATTTAGGATGGGTTGGGGAGTTGAGGATGATGACGTGGGGTAGTGTTCACCCCAATATCCCGACCTTACTAACGCTCTTGTCGCTGAATGCAATCAAATCCTCACAGCAATGCTCCTCCTCCAAAATCTAGTAGAAACTCTTCTTCTCTGGACAGAAGAGAGACAGTTACTCCAACAAAAGCAGAATCAGCTCTTTTTAATACCCTTGATTTCGGAAGACAAATATTCAGAATGAATGAGCAGGTGTCCCAATACTTTTGTCCATATATAGTATATATAGGAATTAACGATTTTGTTTTATTTCGTAGACAGTCCTGCTGGGATGCTTGTGATTCCTGTAATATCTGGGTCTAGTAAGCCAAAGATTCCAGTGGTTGAAGGCTCCCAGCCTGAGCTGCCTCTCCAAGAGTGTCTTGACCTGATCCTGTCCTCCCCGAAGCCATGGGGCATCTACCTGAGGGTGAAATCACCAAGCCAGCTGGCCAACTCCCTCCAGTTGCTTCGGCAAGCTTATGACAGCGACCTGCTCTACCACCCAACCTGGCTCAACATGGATGTGGCCCATGGCGCCTTCAACGTCCATGGCTACATCACAGGCCAGGAGTTTCTAAGGACCATTTACCAGAACTTTCCATATGTGACCATAGCTCCAAGTTGGCCCCAGGAGGTTCTTCGTGAGGGTTACACACCCCAGCTGGTGGAGGACATGGTGGAGCTTTTCCAGAGCACCTGGCAGGACGTCTCACTGCAGCTGCTGGCTGATCATCTGGAGGGGTCGGAGGATGTCAGAGGACTTAGCAGGCCTCTCCAAAACAAGCCACGTTTCTCTCTCACGGTGGAGCACAAGGCAGGGAAGGAAGACCTCGGAGGCCTCAGAACCCTGAGACTGACATCTGTCAGTGAAGGGAGTAACCAGTGGATCTTTTACAACATGCCCAAATCCCATAAAGGGATCATATAATAAGTGTAGAGCTGGACAATATTCCAGCCAATATTTGATGATGTATTTATAAATAGACCCTGAGACTCCCATTAGTCCCATTTAGTACCTTATTACCATTCTCATACACTCTGTACGTCCAAATATTTCTGGACACCCCTTCTAATGAATGCATTCAGCTACACTAATTAACTTAATTGCTGACAAATATATGCAAATGCACACATACACACAGCTTGTCTAGTCCCTGTAAAGAAGTACTGCCAATACAATAGGACTCTCTAGAGCAGATAGTAAACATCAACCTATTGGCACCATGCTGCCTAATGCCAGGCGTGGGCTAGTAGAGGGGTATGTATAAAGCCCCCCAGCATTGAGCTGTGGAGCAGTGGAGGAACTGTGTTCTCTGGATTGATGGTCTCTGGACTGTTGTCGCTGAATGCAAGCAAATCTAGCAGAAAGTCTTCTTCTCTGGACAGTAGAGACAGAAGCAGGATCAACTCGTTTTAATACCCTTGATTTCAGAAGAAATAATGAATGAAATGATGTCCTAATACTTTTGTCCATGTACTGTAGGTATTTGAACAATAAGAGATATCAGCATTGGCCCACAATTCCCATATTGGTCCAAACCCAGTCATAAAAAATGCACCACAATAAATATTACTGTGATTCTGTGTTAAGTGTGTTTACCAGTCTCTAATTAAGACTCAAATTTATGTATTTCTGTGTTTATTAATTTTAATATTTTTATTTATGTGCTATAAAGTGCCTGATTTGCATTATGAATATTAAGGATTTTATTCCTAATCATTTTAATCATAAACAAAACTCAAAAACCAGCTAAAGCTAATAATTCTTACTCAAAATTTGAAATGTTGACAGCATCACACACACACAGCATTATTGTAAATGATATGTAAACAGTAAAAGACATTTTTCATAATAAAAAAGTACCGTCTTCTCAAATTAAATGCCACAAATGCCCAAAACACACGTCTAGTGTTCTCCTTTTACACAACACAAGACCCCAGTCTAATAAAGTGGGCAAGTTATCAATGTGAACAGTCAACAGCTGCGTTCCAAAGCCTAGGCTGCAGCCCGGGTGGGCTTCATCATTGAACCCTCCGTCGTATACGGCCCAGAAATGCAGCCTACGTTCGGAGTGATTTGGAGGATCCAACTGATGAGTCCTACCCGGCCCTCAGATTCCCGCAGTTCTCTGCGCACGTACAATGCATATAAACAGCACCACGAAAATGTTGGAAGACGGAAGCAAAAATGTGCAAATGCACACATACACACAGCTTGTCTAGTCCCTGTAGAGAAGTACTGCCAATACAATAGGACCCTCTGCAGCAGATTAATAAACATGAACCTATAAGCACCATGCTGCCTAATGCCAGGCGTGGGCTAGTAGAGGGGTACGTATAAAGCCCCTCAGCATTGAGCTGTGGAGCAGTGGAAGAACTGTGTTCTCTGGAATGATGGTGGAGGAGCTCCATCTAATACTTTTCAATGGCAATGAGTTGGGGAATTGCGTATGCTGAGGTGGAGTGGTAATTAATCACCAACATCCTGTTATGTTATTTTTTATAATGATAATAATTCATTTATAGAAATAAAAAGCACAGCTCTGCAGTGAGGTCACCCCTCAGCCTGGTTAGACTGTTCCATCTGTGTGACCAATAGGCTACTAAGAAGGAGCTCAAATAGGAGAGTCCTACCAAGGACCCGCCCTACCTCAGCTGCCTAGGCTTTGGAAGGCAGCTCCTACCCACCCTATTCCGCCACGCCCACCTTCCACCTAGAATTTCCGGTCATTTCCTATCAGGTGGTTTTTATGGACGTAGCGCTTTCAAGGTCAATGCAGTGTGAAGTAGCTACTGCTGTGGGCACTGGTCATAAAGTGGCTAGCTATGCTAGCCCAACAGTCCAACCGGCTATTTAACACAATTTAGAGCTAATTAGAGCAGAGCTAACTACCTTCCCAACACCACCTAGAAAGATGGGACAGCTGCGAGACGCCATATCCATAGAAGAAGAGGACCTGCTTCTGGGGTTGAAGGTGCTAAATTATTTTAAACATCCACCCATACGTCCACATGTCTTCTCTTAAGGGGAAATTTGTCGGTTATGAAGCTCAAGTGAAGCTCTGGACACATCAGGCGTTCGTGAGGCTATCAGGTAGGACGTTAGCCTAAGACCTAATCTAGCTAGCTAGCTAAGAGCCTCACCTGAGCCTCATAACCGAGCCACTTCTCTGGGTGAGGATGTTCTGGTGGTGGTTTCACCTGCACATAATGGTAGGATGGAGGTTATTACTCTTTGTATGTTCATCATCACTGTGGTTGTAATCTATCAACGGATCCGCCGTAGCACCGGAAAGTAAAGTAAACAAAGATGACCTCCACCCATTGCTTCATGGATAACATGGTGGATAGTAGTAGTAGTAGTAGTAGAGCAGTAGTAGAGGACACTACAGTAAAGTGCTAGAAGAGTCAGAACTTCTGGTTCCGTTCTTCAGAAGAAACTGGTTGCAGGACAGGAAGATGGAACAGAATCTGGAGGAAAGGCCGGCGATGTCTCTGGAGATGTACGGCAACACCCCTGGATTGGTCTGGTTGTAGTAACTGATCTGAGGACAAAATTAGGACCAAGAAAAAATATTGAAATATAGCAGAAGGTCTGGATGTGGGTTCATATGTCCCTCAGTCCATCACTCCCCCACATCGTATACTTCAGTTTCACAGTAGTTATAATTAAATTTAATAATTACAATAATTAAAACCCGACCACTGGAACACTGAACCACCCACAAAAAGCTTTCCAACAACGTGAAGAACCCTTCAACCAGGCAAAAACCCATTTCTCTGCAATGTCAATAGCCTTTTAAAGACTGTAGATACAAGGGGCTCTGAGTGCAGCTGGATCCTGTAGCCGGAGCCCACAGCCAGAGCCTGCTACCATCAGCAGCCAGAGCCCCAGAGAGCACAACAGGTGGCTAGATGGCTCTCCCTCTGTCCCCGCATCACTTCAGTGTGATGCTGGCCGGCACGGGCTTCTTCTAGCCGATGCATCAGAGCCAAACACATGTCGAAGGAGGCATGTGTCAGTCCTCACCCTCCCGGGTTTGGGAGCATTAAATGTGATAGGGGGAGAGACATAATGAGTGGGTTGGGTAGTTGGCTAATCTAAAATTGGTTTTCATTTAATAATAATTTTAAATAACTTTAATTGTATTATATATTAACTGAATAATAATAATCATTGGAAATAATTAAAATTATTATTTTTTTATTTATATAATAATTCATAGTTAATCATACTGCCTAATTCTGGTCTTGACAGCTCTAGAAAACTGGTTGATATGAAAGCCAAAACAAATATAAAGTGATTTTGTCAGATATTAGAGGGATTATATTAAATTTGCCAGAAACACTTAATGCTTCTTATGTGTGATATATCTGATGTTGTTCTTTATGCAATAATTCAATTAAATAATTCAATAATTATGCAAACATCATCCATAGTTTGGCTATTTAGTTTAGGTTTGAAATATATAAAAGGAATTTAAAGATTTACTTAGATTTAAAGATTACTGTAAAATATAATAATTTATTATTTCTGCACTAAAATTAGTTGTCGTTGTTTTGCAGAAATTGCAGTATCTCGAATTTTGCCATTTTTCACTTTTCTCCATAATGTGCATCTGACAGCTGTTCTTTATATTGTATCAGAAAGTCCTGATGAACGGACCAATAGAAACGCTCCAAAATGACTTGGAATAAAATCTTTTTACATAGACTTCCATTAAAAGTTCTTTTTTTTCTCCTGTAAAACTGCTATTTTGGAGATACATGGTTTATGAACAAAATATATAAAAATTGCATTTCTAAACCTAAAACATGCCTCTAGCTTTCATTGGTCATCATAGCTTCCGCCATTCTTACCTTACAGGCACTTTCAGAAAGCTCATTAATGGTGAACCCAGCGCAGAGCATCTCTCCTCTGTTGAAGTCGTCTGTGGGGGGGTGTGTGGGGAGGGTGACTGAGCGCAGGGCAACAACATGAGGGTCCCTAAACACACAAACACAGCGTATCACCTCAGGCTCCAATCCGCTACAGCATAAAGAGTATAAAAGCCTTCCTGCTTCTGGGCTTGGAGCTCCAGTGTTCTGCTCACCCACTGTCACAGGGTGGTCTCCTGGAGGCCAGCAGGATGAAGTCCTGGACTTTCCCCCCCTCGCTGACGGAGGGAGTGACAACACGATAGATCAGGTCATCCTCATCGACCTTCACTATCAGCTCGCAGTGGCTGTAGAACACCACAGAGACCAACGGGGAACATTTATTAGCACATGGCCATTTCCACATGTCTGTATTGACCGATTTGACATTGGCTCTTCTAAGATATCGGAGGAGATCTTTGTCGCTTGAGCTATTAGGCTGTTCAATTCCTCAGAGTGGGGACATATGGTATCAATAGACTGAGTGTAAGAATTATGGCCAAGTGCACAGGTGCATTAACTGACTATAAGAATTGTTCTATATTCATATAAAAAAAATAATGAATGAATGAATTAATTTATTAATTATTAATTAAAAAAATAATTTCTTTATTCATCCAACTGGATGTATATAGTTTACTTTTGCACACCATGGGTGTTTTTATACTTTTAGTGTAGGAGTACTTATCTGCTTAATTATTTATTATGATTGATATTGATGATTCGCATATATATGTATCTGTATCAGAGTCCTGTCGGTATCTCTTTCTTTAGTGTGTTCATTTTTTTATGCTGCTGGATGCAATTTCTTAAATAAAATATCTACCCATCTATCTAGAATCACGAGGAGAGACAAGTGACAAGATACCGCAGCATCCGGTCCAACACGACCAGACTCTGCAATAGCTTCTTCCCCCAAGCCATCAGACTTCTCAACTCCGGAGACTGAACTGATTCATAGTTAATCATACTGCCTAATTCTGGTCTTGACAGCTCTAAAAAACTGGGTGATATGAAAGCCAAAACAAATATAAAGTGATTTTGTCAGATATTAGAGAGATTATATTAAATTAGCCAGAAACACTTAATGCTTCTTATGTGTGATATATCTGATGTTGTTCTTTATGCAATAATTCAATTAAATAATTCAATAATTATGCAAACATCATCCATAGTTTGGCTATTTAGTTTAGGTTTGAAATATATGAAAGGCATTTAAAGATTTATATTATTACAATAATTATATACAATAATTATAATTATTGTATTTGTATATATATGTATCTGTATCAGAGTCCTGTCGGTATCTCTTTCTTTAGTGTGTTCATTTTTTTATGCTGCTGGATTCAATTTCTTAAATAAAATATCTACCCATCTATCTAGAATCACGAGGAGAGACAAGTGACAAGATACCGCAGCATCCGGTCCAACACGACCAGACTCTGCAATAGCTTCTTCCCCCAAGCCATCAGACTTCTCAACTCCGGAGACTGAACTGATGTTTTTTTTGTTCCATACACTCTCTCTCTCTCTCTCTCTCTCATTCACCAACCATTTATCCCAGACAATATGGGAAGCATTTGCACTAATAACTTTACTACCTCACTGGACTCAATATTTATTACACACTGCATAATTTGCACACTACCCCCAATTATTTATTACTCTCTGTCTGTACTGTGTTGTGTTGTCTGTCTGCACTTGTACTGTGTTGCACTTGTGTTCTGTCTGCACTGTGTCTATGTTGCACCATGGTCCTGGAGGAACGTTGTTTCGTTTCACTGTGTACTCTGTATGTGGCTGAAATTACAATAAAAACCTACTTGACTTGAGTTGACTTGACTTACTTATAGTTTTTGTCCCATTCTGGCCTGCGGCTGAGGTCGGAGAGCAGGAGGAAAGCCCTCGCCGCTGGAACGTTCACCTCAGACTCCACCCTAAAACTGAGCGTCTGATTCTCCTCCAAAGTGTACAGTTTCACCTGAAAACACATTCAAGAATTAAACCCATTAAATCTTACAGGACCCCGATCACGCAAAACTCCATTCTCCTTACATTTAAAAAAAAAGGATTTTGATGGGGGGTGTTATGCAGGTTAGCTCCGCCCGCCTGGACAATACTGTATGCAACTTTTTTGACAGTCTTGTGTTTATCGGGCGCTGATAATGCAAACGCTCACTCACATTGTTCTTCTTAGAGCTGAGGACCCACTTATTCTTGGCCGCCAACATCTTCAGCGCAATCACGTTATTGTAGCTGAGATAGACCTGCGGAACATTTCAGGATTGTTTCCATCATGCTGATCAGTTTATCACACCAGTAATCAAACGACTGTCCTTGTTCTTATCATTTTCATTCATCTTATCAACGAGGGATGAGGCTCTGGCGTGTAGAACATTGTGTAAGCTGTGAGCTTCATAAAGTCAGTGTGGCACAACAGATAACAGATAACACCGCTACCTGCCAGTGAGGTACCAGGGTTCGATTCCTGGTTCGATTCTGGGTGACTATGCTGCTCCACACCAATTAGAGTCCTTGGGCAAGACTCCTAACACTACATTGACCCACCTCTGTAGGTTGGTGGTGCTATCAGTATAGATGCGAAGACCTCCCAGAGGGACACAGTACCTGGTTAGTGGGGTCCCAGGGGACGGATAGAGGCATTTCTGTGTGTTTACAGGAGATGATGTATTTTCTGGATGGAAAAAAGGTTAAATTAGTGAACATTATTATTATTATTATTATTATTATTAGCCATTCAAAATTATGCTTTTCCTCCTAAGCTGACTGTGTTATTAAAACCCACTGAAATGTAGCTACATGCTGTCTATGCTGTGGATTTGGTCAACTCTGCTTAACCACTGAACTGCACCCTCAGGACCAAAAGGGTTTTATTAAGTTCTGACACAATAGAACCAGTAGTAAGAACCATTCTGGTGCCATACATAGCTTTTTTTAAGGTTCTTCAAGAAACATTGTCCACATTGTGTTTGAAGAACCCTTTAACCAGGAGAAGAACAGGCATGCAAGCATTCATTCAAATGAACTGCTTGAGTTGTCATGGTCCTACAGAACCAGTGCATTTTCTAAGGAACCCTTGGAGAACCTGTTTGTTTTGAGTGTCAGAGTTATAGAGTATAAACTGGCTACAGTTCAAACAGACACAAGAGATATGGTCAATAAACGATATCTGATATCTAGACACGATAAGACCTGATGCACACACAGATAACATGTTTCATGAGTCCAACTACAAGATTCAGGTGAGCTCCTGATTGGTTCCCGAAGAAGTCGTCCAACCACACCAGCCCTGTGCGAACAATACTGGGCAGCCCTGATTTGACCAGGTTGTGGAGCAAAGGCCATTGTGACAAAGGCATGACGGCTGAATGCATCAAGGGATCTAAATACGCTATATGGACAAAAGTATTGGGACACTCATGCTCATTCACTCCACCACCATCTTTCCAGAGAACACAGCTCTTCCACTGCTCCACAGCTTAATGCTGGGGGGCTTTATACCCCTCTACTAGCCCACGCCTGGCATTAGGCAGCATGGTGCCAATAGGTTCATGTTTATTGATCTGCTGCAGAGAGTCCTATTCTATTGGCAGTACTTCTCTACAGGGACTAGACAAGCTATGTATGCTGAATGCATTCATTAGACGGGGTGTCCACAAATATTTGGCTTTATAGTGTATGCAAGGTCTGAGCCTTCTCTGGTTTTCTAGGCCAGTGTAAATTAAATGAAGGCATCTACTGAAATCCAGTGAAAGGTACAAAGCAGTGGAGTGTTCTGGTCACTACCTGTCTAGTCGAATCTTCTTTCTGGCAATAGCTTCCTGGAATCTTCTCTTTCCATCCTATCAATGAGATAATGGATAGAAAATTATACTTTATTAAATTAACAGTGAAATTGATTCATTACATTTGGCGAAGGGGGGAATAGTGGAGACACAACACACAACTCACATTGTTTACTTTATGGCCGTCTTAGTTACAAGTTACTAGTTACTCAGTAACAGTGTGTGAAACTACCTCCACCATGTTTGGAGGCTGTACTTTAGCCTGGCTAGCTCTCACTGTGAGCTGTAGCAGTGTGTGAAACGACCTCCACTATGTTTGGAGGCTGTACTTTAGTCTGGCTAGCTCTCACTGTGAGCTCTAGGAGTGTGTGAAACTACCTACACCATGTTTGGAGGCTGTACTTTGGCCTGGCCATCTTCACTGTGAGCTCTAAGAGTGTGTGAAACTACCTGCACCATGTTTGGAGGCTATACTTTAGCCTGGCTAGCTCCCATTGTCTGACTGTGAGCTGTAGCAGTGTGTAAAACTACCTACACCAAGTTTGGAAGCTGCACTTTGGCCTAGTTAGCTCATATTGTCTCACTGTGAGCTGTAGCAGTGTGTGAAACTACCTCCACCATGTTTGGAAGCTGTACTTTAGCCTGGCAAGCTCTCACTGTAAGTTAAAGTTGATCTGCTTGAAAACGGTGCTCTATTACGCCACCAAGAGGAGATTCAAATAATAAAAAAAAAAATAGGAGTGAATTCTGGAACTTTTACACACAAAACGAAAAAGTTGCACAAGCTGTAACAACAAACACACACAGAACTAAATGTAGATCAGGACCTCACCTGGGGTTCGGGGCTTATCGGAGGAAGCAGGCGTGGCGTCCCATCGTTATCCAGTACTTCAAACGTCATAAAAGCACTGTTAATGTGTCTCTGTGGCTCCTCCCCCTGATACGCCTCCGCACACACGCCCACTTCCATACTGTCAATCAAAACACACAGTGCGGTTTTGTTAGCATGCTAACACTCTGAGGAGCTGCATCACTGAGGACTGAACCTGTAAATGAGCCTCACCTGTTCTTGAAGGTGTTATTGACAATGGCTTTTAGGATCAAGCGGTCTCCGACCTGTGAGGGGCCTCTGAAGTGGAACATGTCGATGGCCCTCATGGTGGCGTGGGCATTGCATAAACGGCTGGGATACGAAAAAAAAGAAAAAGGCCCTGTTTAAAGGGGGAGTCCATCCAAAAATCTAATTCACAGTTTATAAAGTTCATTCTCCTTAAAGTGGAAGAGTCTCTGGACATCTTCTTATATTAACTACTAATCAGTACCAGAGCAAGTCAAATGTGTGACATTTTGTCACATATGTGACCTTTGTTTTGTCTTATTACAGATAAAAAGTTCAAACCTTGACCGCTGAGTCATTTCAGAGCGGCTAATGTTGGTAAATATTAACTAAAGGCACTGCAGAGAACTGCACTGATTTTGAAACGCTGTGTTTTTAATACTCTGGACCGTGTTGTGGTTTGGAAGGTTTTGGAAATTGTATTAACATTAACATTAAACCCAGAATGAAGCATGAATAAAATGAATATCCAGAATGGAGTTCTAATATAATAATAATAACAATAAAAAAATATATATATATATAAAATCTAATAAAATGAATATGAATAAGTTTAAATGAAACCATTATACGGAATGAAGTTATAATATAATTAAAAAAAAAACAAATATATATATATATATATATATATAATAATTAATACCCAGAATGGAGTTCTAATGAAATTTGTATTTAACAAAGGTTCAATAACACTAAGTATATATTTAGACTAAAGCTCTAATTTTAAGTTGTAATTTTAAGTTCCAATCTGGTTCATTTCTAAATTAATAACCTAAATGAAGTTCTAATAAAACTAATATCTAAAGTTACGCCGTCAGCATGTTTGTGAGGGGTTAGTGTGATGTTACCTGGCAGCAATGGTGGCTACGTTCTCCATCCAGGCCATGATCTGACCCCCAAATGTGCTGACCTGGTGGTTGGCGTGAGTCGGCAGAACCAGCTCTACACTCTCCACACGGGTCTTCTCAGCTGGGACTTCCTTCTCTTCATCCTGACCCTCTGCACCCAACACAGTGTCAGTGAGGTGTGATTCTGGCCGTTTAATCACCTTAAATACTGTTAATGTTTAATTATAATTAAAGATTAAAGATTATGCTTAGCTTATTTTTAGACTTTTTAACTTAATGATTTTAGAGTTTGCTGAGTCCTATATAACCTCTGCAATTTGGCAACTATTTGGGAGGTGGACCATTCTCAGCTGTTGATGCACACTGTGCATTAGCTGACCTCTAGACCTCTAGACCTTCATCACCTGCACACATTACCATAGACACTACCATGTCAGTTTCACTGCTGGACCAAGAATGGTCCACTAATTGTTTCAATGCTGGAACACTACTGGTCTCAATAACATCTGATTAGCCATGGGAACCACTAGAGGTGTTAGGTGCCTTTCTTAGGCCCACTTGAGCTTGTAGTCCCAAGCCTACGTCTCTATCCTCTAGGACACAGCTGCCCCAGTTATAATATGGGGTAGAGGGGGGCTGATAACTATGTTAACCTATAAAGTGCATGTATATTATAGGTGTTTCTGATCAAATGGCCAATGAGTGCATTTACAAGGTAGGTGGACATAATACACTGGCCACTCAGTGAGTATGCGGTGAGTCAGCATGTGAATGACCGTATGACTCCCTATGCCCTGCCTATACACACACACGCATACACACAGACACAATAACCTTATGGCCTACTGCCCAGTTGCAGCCATCAGCACTTCAGGTTGTTACTGTGAGCCTCATTCATGACGGACGTAAGAAGCTTCAGGGGAAGCGAAACTACCTCTTACCACACACATCCTCACTGATGCTGCTCTGGAAGGTGGTGCTATTCAGCAGATCTTTCATGATGTCAATGTGAAGTAGCCTCATCCTGCGTCTCTCCGCCGCCACGCTGTACTCCACCTGCTCTCTGTGGGTGCGAGGGACGAGCTGCTTCAGATGGATCTGTGAGGACATGATCTAATCAGGGCTTTATCAGCTGTGCAGTAAAATCACCAGCGTTAGCACCTACAGTGTGGACCGGAGGAAATATTAATACACCTATCTGACCTGAAGTTGGATAAAGAGAATCTATTTAAACCAGGGATGCAAAAACAGATAGTTTTTAGATTTATTTATTTATTCATTAAAATGAACCAGTTACATTAATTAATAATAAAATAATAAATAGTGCTGACTGAGGAAACTTCAGAAAACTTCAAATGAAGTTCATGAAATTCGAATAAAATGAATATAAAAAAATACACTGTATTAAAAGTCCACATTAACATACACTAAACGGACAAAAGTATTGGGACACCCGCTCACTCGTTGTTTCTTCTAAAATCAAGGGTATTAAAAAGAGTTGATCCTGCTTTTGCTGGAATAGCTGTCTCTACAGTCCAGGGAAGAAGGAGGCTTTCTACTAGATTTTGGAGCAAAACTGCTGTTGGGATTTGATTGCATATGGCAACAAGAGCAGCGTTAGTGAGGTCAGGATGTTGGATGATGATCACCACCCCACTTCATCGTCCCCAACTCATCCCAAAAACATACTGGATGGAGCTCCACCATCCATCATTCCAGAGAACACAGTTCTTCCACTGCTCCACAGCCCAATGCTGCTGAGGGGGCTTTAGACATACCCCTCTAGTATATTTGAATCAGATGCAATTTTTATTATTATGAAATATATCTCTGTAATGCTTCCAAACTATATGATATTTTTAATAAATCCTTCAATATTTCAATAATTCAATCATTTCAATAATTCAACATTTCCATCTAATCTATATTTTAATAAGCTGTAGGGTTCTGTTGTATAAAAGCTAAGCAAAAGCACTGATGGTCAGGTATTCAGATATACAGCGTTCACCTTCTCTGTTCCTGTGCTCCGAGTCACAAACGTGGCGAAGGCCTGGCAGACTTTCCAGTGACTGTTACTGTACAAATCCTCACAGCTAACCATTATCCCAACCTAAACAAACACACATACACACACACACACACACACACACACAGGAAAACCGTGACACACCGGACACAATGGCGACACAAGGGCAGAACACCACAATGACTCATGAGGCACAGTAGAAACTGTAATTCCCGATATTTCCACTGTAATTCTGACTAGTACACACTCCAGTTTTAGATAATAATAATATTATTATTACTCTTCAAAACCATATAATACATTTAGTGTATTATAATAATTATACAATACTGTGTACAGTGTATAATTATTGTATAGTGTACAATAATTATACAATACTGTGCAAAACTTATTGGACACTTACTGGCAGTACCAAATTAGGGGGAAAGTTTGACAATTTCTTTCATTTTATATTTAAATAACTTAAATCACTTATTAATTAAATTAAACTAATATTTAATTAATATGATTAATAATTGTATGTATAACTTTTTTTATTGATTTATTTATTTGATCAATTACTAACATCTGAAAATAAGAATTTCTACTAGCAAAACTACATTACAGACATCCTGAACTTGAGTTTTTCTAGTAAAAGCTGAGTTGCGGCTCGCTGTGTTCAGCGCTGGTGTAGCCAAATGTCCTGTTTTACCTCCATGCTTGTGTTAAAAGCCCGGTTCACTTTAGCCCTGATGTTAACCACCTGTCCGACACTAGAAAGAAAAATAGAGACGCAGAAAGAGAACAAAAATGACATTTTTAAAATCATTTTACAGTACATAAAGATTTGAAACACATAAACACATGAACACATGTCTAGGTGCCTGAACCACACCGAAAAATAAATAAATAATGGGACTGAACTGACTGATTTAAATGTGTACATCATTTCCATATTAACCCCTGACCACTCCAAGGCCTATTACACACTATACAAGGTGTATTACTCAGTAACTACTAACTAAGGGGTTAATACAACATTATATTACTCATATAATTTTACTACTTTTACTAATATGGGTAGTAGGGATGCACCGATACCACCTTTTCCTTTCCGATACGATACCAGATTTGTAAGTGTCTGCTGATACTGATTACTGATACTGATACCAACACTGACTTAAACACTGGAGAGATGCTCTAAACCCTGATATTTATAATGTTCCACTTTTTATAGGTTGTACTTTTTTATATTTTATCCCAAATAAGATCTAATAAGCTTAAAAGAACAGCTTCAATCGGCCACAGTGCAGAAACACATGCAGATAGGGAAGCGTAACCTGGCTCAGCTTCACCAAACAGCTTTTAACTGCTGTTTAAATTCAGTTTAGAAAAATAAATTTCACATTCAGATTCACGTCTCTGTGTTAAAAGCTACTAAACGTCAGTGTTTCCTTTAAACAGAATGTCCTAAAAGTTCAATAAAATTTCTGTTTTATGGTAATAACTGTTTATTACTGGATTGTACTGGTTGTTTAAATGTCTGGTTTATAATAAAGTTTGTAAATAAAAATATTCTATATAAAAAAAACATAGAGCATCAGTAAGCTTCATAGTATCGGTGCTCTCTATTGCCGATCCTTACAGACTCCTTACACCCTGGTCACAACTTTTTCCAGCTGCTCCCGTCTGGCAGACTGTCAGACACAGGAACAGCTTTTACCCTCAGACCATCACCATCCTCAACCATCCTGATCACCATCATTAGCTACAGGTCACAGATACTACTGATACACTCTTATTATCACTCTTATCCTACAGTCACTGCATTACTGCACCATTACATTATGAAATATATATTTACATACATATACATATACATATTTACACTGATGTATTTACACAATATTTAATCTGTATTGAGCTGCTTACTGCTGTTCTGTGAATTACACTGTATAGGAATGTCCTGGTATAGTCTCTATAGTATACTGTGTATTCTACTGTTCTCTGTATATTGTGTATTATTGTCTGTAAATTATATGAAGAGTAGCTGTATAATGTTAATTCTATTACATACAATTTTTTGCTTTGCATTAAGTATTAAAGTTTCCCCCTGATTACAGTAAAGTGAGCCCCCCCCCCCCCCCCACCCCACCCCTCCTGAGGGGAACATACAGTAATCACAGCTTCTCAGACTCCACACGGATCAATACGCTGACTACAGCAGCATCAGTCAGCAGCATCACAACAGCTTAACGGCATCACGTCGGTATAATATACGCTATAACACACTGAGGAGGGTGTGTTTTCTTACCCGATGGTACGCTCGAAGTGGATGTCGTCCACCGAGGCCGTTACGCAGGCGCATCCGGCGTGTCTCTCGGCTGCAGTGAGAGAGGGATAGTGAGATATCCTGTCTGGGGTCCAGAGAGCTTTGGGCTGGATTTACTAAAGCAGTACACTGGCACCGGTTCTGGAATGATGAACGGTGAGATGGACAGATGGACGGAGAGGCAGACGGAGAGGCAGACAGAGATGGATGAATGAACATGCCATGAATGGACTGGACGGGGGGACGGACAGGCAGACAGACTAGCGGGTTTGATAGATGGAATGATAATGGGTGGAGGGCGGAAAAGACAGAAAGGCAGACAGACTGACGGATGGACAAGGAGAAAAATAGGCCGATAAATGGATAGGTGATGGACAGACAGATGGATAGACATACAGACAGACAGATGGATGGACAAGCAGATAGACAGACAGGAAAGATGAAATTATGATGGATGGATGGACACACTGATGAAGGACTGGACAGGGGGACGGACAGGCAGACAGACTAGTGGGTTTGATGGAATGATAATGGATGGAGGGATGGACAGATGGTTGAAGGACTGGACAGGGGGACGGACAGGCTGAGAGATGAACAGACAGGCAGATAGACAGACAGACAGACAGACAGATGAAATGACTGATAGATGATAGGTAGGGATAGACAGACAGGCTCACAAATGAATGCACTGACAGACAGACAGACAGGCAGAGGATTTGATAGATGGAATGATGATGGATGGAAGGATGGATGGACAGACAGACAGGCAGACAGACAGGTAAACTGACAGATGGACAGGCATATGGACAGGCAGAGTGAATGATTGATGGACAGATGATGGATGGAGGGGTGGAAGGACAAATGGACAGACAGACAGATAAACTGACAGATGGATGGACAGGCAGACAGATGGACAGGCAGACAGACAGACAGATAGGCTGATTAAAGGATAGACAGGCAGATAGACAGACAGGTGTATGGATGAACAGACTGATAGATGAAATGGTGATGAAGGGGGGATGGATGGATGGATAGACGGTGATGAGACAGAGAGTCAGACGGGTGGAAGGATTTACAGGTGGATAGACAGACAGATGAATGGACAGGCAGACAGACAGATGGGTTAAAGGATGAACAGGCAGATAGACAGTCAGATGAACAGACAGCTGAACAGATTGATTGATGGAATGATGATGAATAGTGGGATGGATGGACAGGGAGACAGACAGGTGGATGGGTATACAGATGGATAGACAGACAGGACAGACGGAATCAAGGACGAACAGGCAGATAGACAGTCAGATGAATAGGGGGATGGATGGACAGAGAGACAGACAGGTGGATGGGTATACAGACAGATAGACGGGTAGACAGACAGGACAGACAGAATCAAGGACAAACAGGCAGATAGACAGTCAGATGAACAGACCGATGAACAGATTGATTGATGGAAGGATGATGAATATGGGGATGGATGGACAGGGAGACAGACAGGTGGATGGGTATACAGACGGATAGACAGACAAACAGACAGGCAGATAGACAGGACAGACGGAATCAAGGACAAACAGGCAGATAGTCAGATGGATGGATGAACAGATTGATAGATGGAATGATGATGAATAGGGGGATGGATGGACAGGGAGACAGACAGGTGGATGGGTATACAGACGGATAGACAGGCAGACAGACAGGACAGACGGAATCAAGGACGAACAGGCAGATAGACAGTCAGATGAACAGATTGATAGATGGAAGGATGATGAATAGGGGGATGGATGGACAGAGAGACAGACAGGTGGATGGGTATACAGACGGATAGAGAGGCAGACAGACAGGACAGACGGAATCAAGGACGAACAGGCAGATAGACAGTCAGATGAACAGACCGATGAACAGATTGATAGATGGAAGGATGATGAATAGGGGGATGGATGAACAGAGAGACAGACAGGTGGATTGGTATACAGACGGATAGACAGGCAGACAGACAGGACAGACGGAATCAAGGACAAACAGGCAGATAGACAGTCAGATGAACAGATTGATAGATGGAAGGATGATGAATAGGGGGATGGATGGACAGGGAGACAGACAGGTGGATGGGTATACAGATGGATAGACAGGCAGACAGACAGGACAGACGGAATCAAGGACAAACAGGCAGATAGACAGTCAGATGAACAGATTGATAGATGGAAGGATGATGAATAGGGGGATGGATGGACAGAGAGACAGACAGGTGGATGGGTATACAGACGGATAGAGAGGCAGACAGACAGGACAGACGGAATCAAGGACGAACAGGCAGATAGACAGTCAGATGAACAGATTGATAGATGGAAGGATGATGAATAGGGGGATGGATGGACAGAGAGACAGACAGGTGGATGGGTATACAGACGGATAGACAGGCAGACAGACAGGACAGACGGAATCAAGGACAAACAGGCAGATAGACAGTCAGATGAACAGATTGATAGATGGAATGATGATGAATAGGGGGATGGATGGACAGGGAGACAGACAGGTGGATGGGTATACAGACGGATAGACAGGCAGACAGACAGGCAGACAGACAGGACAGATGGAATCAAGGACAAACACGCAGATAGACAGTCAGATGAACAGACCGATGAACAGATTGATAGATGGAAAGATGATGAATAGGATGGTCAGGGAGACAGACAGGTGGATGGGTATACAGATGGATAGACAGACAGACGGATTAAAGGATGAACAGGCAGACAGACAGGACAGACGGACGAACTGACAGATGGAATGATGCCTAAGCTTTACTGTCATATCCCTCTCAGATTTACACATACACCTATCAGTCAGACGGGTGGAAGGATTTACAGGTGGATAGACAGACAGATGAATGGACAGGCAGACAGACAGATGGGTTAAAGGATGAACAGGCAGATAGACAGTCAGATGAACAGACAGCTGAACAGATTGATTGATGGAATGATGATGAATAGTGGGATGGATGGACAGGGAGACAGACAGGTGGATGGGTATACAGATGGATAGACAGACAGGACAGACGGAATCAAGGACGAACAGGCAGATAGACAGTCAGATGAATAGGGGGATGGATGGACAGAGAGACAGACAGGTGGATGGGTATACAGACAGATAGACGGGTAGACAGACAGGACAGACAGAATCAAGGACAAACAGGCAGATAGACAGTCAGATGAACAGACCGATGAACAGATTGATTGATGGAAGGATGATGAATATGGGGATGGATGGACAGGGAGACAGACAGGTGGATGGGTATACAGACGGATAGACAGACAAACAGACAGGCAGATAGACAGGACAGACGGAATCAAGGACAAACAGGCAGATAGTCAGATGGATGGATGAACAGATTGATAGATGGAATGATGATGAATAGGGGGATGGATGGACAGGGAGACAGACAGGTGGATGGGTATACAGACGGATAGACAGGCAGACAGACAGGACAGACGGAATCAAGGACGAACAGGCAGATAGACAGTCAGATGAACAGATTGATAGATGGAAGGATGATGAATAGGGGGATGGATGGACAGAGAGACAGACAGGTGGATGGGTATACAGACGGATAGAGAGGCAGACAGACAGGACAGACGGAATCAAGGACGAACAGGCAGATAGACAGTCAGATGAACAGACCGATGAACAGATTGATAGATGGAAGGATGATGAATAGGGGGATGGATGAACAGAGAGACAGACAGGTGGATTGGTATACAGACGGATAGACAGGCAGACAGACAGGACAGACGGAATCAAGGACAAACAGGCAGATAGACAGTCAGATGAACAGATTGATAGATGGAAGGATGATGAATAGGGGGATGGATGGACAGGGAGACAGACAGGTGGATGGGTATACAGATGGATAGACAGGCAGACAGACAGGACAGATGGAATCAAGGACAAACAGGCAGATAGACAGTCAGATGAACAGATTGATAGATGGAAGGATGATGAATAGGGGGATGGATGGACAGAGAGACAGACAGGTGGATGGGTATACAGACGGATAGAGAGGCAGACAGACAGGACAGACGGAATCAAGGACGAACAGGCAGATAGACAGTCAGATGAACAGATTGATAGATGGAAGGATGATGAATAGGGGGATGGATGGACAGAGAGACAGACAGGTGGATGGGTATACAGACGGATAGACAGGCAGACAGACAGGCAGACAGACAGGACAGATGGAATCAAGGACAAACACGCAGATAGACAGTCAGATGAACAGACCGATGAACAGATTGATAGATGGAAAGATGATGAATAGGATGGTCAGGGAGACAGACAGGTGGATGGGTATACAGATGGATAGACAGACAGACGGATTAAAGGATGAACAGGCAGACAGACAGGACAGACGGACGAACTGACA